>NC_091583.1:21165784-21190784 GCF_042767895.1 Penaeus vannamei | reverse complement strand
AAGAAAGAGCGAGATAAAAAAATAATAAAAAACAGACAAGAGAGAAAAACTAACGAGACAGAAAACAGAAAATGATAGAAAAAAACAGATAGAAAGAAGGAGAAACAGATAGAAAGAAGGAGAAACAGCCAGAAAGAGCGGAGTAGGGCAGACGCGTGCTTACCTCCCGGAGTCCCTCATTGCACTAATCGATACAGAACAATTTCGAATAGAATTAATGTTCATCATTTTCATCCAGCGTTATGGGAGAAGGTCCGACGGCATTAGGATAGGATAGCACGCAAGCCAGATATAAAGGGCTTTCATTCTGCATCATTTAAAGGGCTTTCGTCATCTGCACCTCGAATATACTTCAGTTCAGTCTAAATTGTATATGAGAACTTTTAGGTTAATGTGTCTCTCTGTCTGTTGTCTTTTTTCTGTGTATGTTTAAATATGCAATTTTATTTAATTTTACTTTATTCTATTTGAGTGTTCACTTATCTAATTGCCGCGTGTATGTTTGTGTGTGCGTGCATGTACATGCGTGTGCGTGTGTGTGTGAGCGTGCGTGTGTGTGTGTGTGTGTGTGTGTGTGTGCGTGGATGTGTGTATATAAATTCCGCCTTTATTCAAGTCCACGTAAAGAAAGGAAATACCTCTTTTTCGCATTAATATATCACATCACGTGACGAGTCTCGCACTGACGATATTTTCGGTCGGCAAACATGGCTCCTTGTCCAAAGCAGCGCACAGAAAATACTTTCTCAAAACGTTTTTTTCTTCTTCTTTCTTTATTTCCTTTCAGCGTCAACGATAGCTTGGGCACGGCTATATTCACCTGAACCAAGCACCTTCAAGTACATTCACCTGCATTCACGGCCCGTTGATAATTCGCATGTACAAAGAGCTCGGGAGACTTCGCCATCGTCGAAAAATGAATGCTCACGTACCTCAAGGCATTCAAGTGACCGCGTGCCTAAAACATATCTACCGTGTTTTGGCGCGCACCAGTCATTCATATCAAAGTACAAAGAGGTTATGGATAAATTATGATAGATCAACTGAGTGAGTGGTAGTAGTACAACATACATGTCCCAGTTTTGGATATAAAGGATGAAATAAAAGTTGGTAAGAATGATTTTACGGCCGTATCCCCCCCCCCCCCCCCCGACTCCAAAAGTATATAGATCCGTTGAACCAACTGTTGCTCTCATGTGACTTCTCATAATCGACCTCCTCGTATTTACTCTGAATATATGGATATTTGCTGCGAATATTTTCTGCTTTTTATGTTTTGTTCAGACTTATCTAATGATTGGTATTGGAAAAAAGTTTGTTCATTTAACGTATGAGTTTGCACACGAGATCGAGGTGTCAAGGGAAAAAATATATCGAGTATAATATATATTAATAATAGATGTAGCGGAAGAGGCAAGAAGAATCACTAGATATTTACTTCCAGTCAACAAACCAACGTAAGAAATGGCAGCAAGCGAAGAAATACCAAAACAGAACACCAAAAGAAAAGAAAATAGTTGAAAACAGAAAACGAACACGGCGAAGAAAACGGAAACAAATAGAAACAAGACGATGACGTGCAAGAAATTCGCACCCGAGAGTTTGCAGTGCAAATACCGTGCTCTCTCCTGATAAATCACTCACGGCAAATACACAACGAATCTAAATAAAAGAGAAACTAGAGAGAAAGAGTATTTTTGCGTATCTATCAAAACCGATAATCCTTTATTTCATTAATTTATTTATTTGCGTTTTTCTTCTATCCAAATTCTTTCATCTTATGATTTTCTCTTTCTATTGACATTTCTTATCTAGAGTGCACCTTCATCCTTAAGCACATTCAGTATTTCCTTCTGTCTCTTTCACTTCATATTTCCCAATGTAAAAAAGATGGGAAATATAAGAAATAAAGAAAGGATGGAAGAATAGAAAAAAAGGAATATATATATATATATATATATATATATATATATATATATATATATATATATATATATACATATATATATGCATATATATATGCATATATATATATACATATATATATGCATATATATATATCTATATATATATATGCATATATATATATGCATATATATATAAATATGTATATATATATGTATATATATATATGTATATATATAAATAAATATATATATATATATATCTATATATGCATATATATTTATATGCATATATAAAATTATATATATATATATATATATATATATATATATATGCATATATATATATATATATATATATATATATATATATATATGCAAATATATATATGCATATATATATATATTCATATATATATATATATATATATATATATATATATATGCATATATATATATATATATATATATATATATATATATATATATATATATATATATATGCATATATACATGCATATATATATATGTATGCATATATATATATATATATATATATATATGTATGCATATATATATATATATATATATATATACATGCATATATATATATATATATATATATATATATATATATATATATATATATATATAATGTACACACACAAACGCATGTATATATAATGCATACACACAAACGCATTATATATATATATATATATATATATATATATATATATATATATATATGTGTGTGTGTGTGTGTGTGTGTGTGTGTGTGTGTGTGTGTGTATACATACATATACACAAATATATATGCAGGATGTGTATCTATCTATCTATCTATATTGCACTGGGTAAACTTTCCCGTCCGTGCCACGTGCATTTTCAGACTATCCAAATATTGCCAAATATTTCCCAGAATGATGTTTTCTGGAATCAAAGACAAAATGAACCGCTTTTGTGAAAACATATCCTTTTGAAATATGAATCTGTTGATTTGTGCTTCCCCGACTTCCTGTGAAATGAGGATTAACGTTGCTTTCCACACATATCTTTAAAGGCAAAATCATTTCATTTCAAGCTATGAAGAAATTTTTCATCCTGTGAAAAATACTTACACATATAACAGAAAGAAAAATAATCAAAGCAAGTCAAAGATAAGTAAATAAAGACAGAAAAAGAGGAACCATTAAGTTGTTTAGGCTCAAACCCACCCAGCTGAAGAAAGTGAATTGCACGAAACCACAAACTATCGAACAAGCAATTATCGAACACACTCTCCTGTTACAAACCTGACCTTGATTCACCTCCCATCGATGCAGTTCATACACTAGAACATATCTACGAACGAATAGATCTGGGAAAGGTTGGATCAGTAGCAACTCGAGGAAGTGTCATGGTGTCTGATTCTATTTTTGGATAAAAGCACATGAGGTTTATTTTGATGACGTCACAATAGTTACAGATGCTTTGGAAATATGGTCGATCATTTTGGTCTCTTAAATTTTCAAAAAGGATGGTAAATAATGATTTTAATGGTTATATTTTCATTGAACAATCATCCAAACAGCCGCCATGACACCTCGAGTTGCTACTGATCTAGCCTTTCCCGAATAAATATTGCTATATTAATTCATACTTACTATGCTGTCCCTACAGGCTGATCTATATCTCTCTAACAATTAATTTGAATACAAAAAAGGTTTTTGTTACTGATTCATACTGACCTCGTTCTTTCATTCCATGTTGATATTCTTTAATAAATAAACCAATGAATAAGGAATCTAGTTTGAAATTCTTTGAATAAGTAAATAAATCTAATGTACGCTACTTCGATTCGCATTCGTTATGCTGTTCTTACTCTGACCTGATTCTTAAGAAAATAAAGAAACAGGAAATGTACTTCGATTACACTGCTTCTATTCCAAACAGATTTCCAAAACGATAATGGCGATTATAAAAATGTAGTTACAATATTAATTTGATTCGTTTTGTTTCAGTTCTAACCGGATTCTTGCAATGTAATAACAATGCACTGGAGCGTCAGTTCATATTGACTGCATTCTTTTTGGAAATTTTTATCCACTAACAACAATCCACACGACTTTCATTCCTTCAGGTTAAAATACGATAAGATTTTTATGATTCAAAAATGTGGAGTCATTTTTCAACATTCGCAGTGCTATAAAAAAAAAATGATAATTCATAAATGCGATGGCTTTCCTAACTCAAAAGTGTGAATCCCTTTTTCTAATTCGAAAGTGCGATGACGTATTTCTGTTTCAGAAAAAGCGACGACTTTTTTCTAATGAAAAATTACGATGACATTTCATTCCTTCGTAAGAGCGATAACATTTTCCTTCAAAACACGTCAACTTTCTCCCCTTAACAATTATACACCTAAGCTGGATCATGTCAAAGAGTGTAGTATGTGGGAGGGTGAGAGTGAAGAGTGTGTGAAGTGTGGGGGAGAGTATAAGATGTGTGAAAGAGTGTGTAGTGAATGAGAGAGTGAAGTGTGTGGAAGAGTGTGTAATAAATGAGAGACTGAAGTGTGGGGGTGAGTATAAGATGCGGGAGAGAGTGTGAAATGTGTGAAAGGGTGTGTAGTGAATGAGGGAGTGGTGAGTGAGAGAGAGTGAAGTGTGTGGAAGAGTGTGTAGTGAATGAGTGGTGTGTGAAAGAATGTACATTGTGTAAGAAAGTGAAGTGTGTAAGAGAGTATGAAGTGAGTGAAAGTGTGAACTGTGTGAGAGAGTGGTGTGTTATAGAGTGCAGTCTGTGAGAGTAGAGTGTGTTATCGAGTCAAGTGTATGAGAGTGGAGTACGTGAAAGAATGTGAAATAAATGAGAATGAAATGTGCGAAAGCCTGCAGCGAGAGTAAAAATGAGAAGTGAGAAGTGAATGAGAGAATCTAAGAAATGGAACAACGTAGGGTAAACAAAAATGTGGAAAGACGCAGACGCAATTCGTAACAAAAAAAAAAAAAAAAAAAAAAAAAAAAAAAAAAAACACGCATCCGGGACCAGGTCATCCATCAAACATACTCCAGGTGATGAGGATTTTTAGACAACCCTTCCGGTGACTTCCGCGAAAGGAGATTAATGACGTGGATCCTTGCATTTCTCCGGTTGTTTTAGGTGGGGGTGGGGGTGGGGGTGGGGGTGGCGTGGGGAGGGTAGGGGGGTCGAGATGACTTAGGGTGGGGGGGGGGGGTTAGTGGGGAGGAGGTGAGTAGGGGGTAGGGAGGGGAGTGTGGGAGAATGTGGTGGGGATAAAGGCCAATCGGAAAGAAATAAAAGAATGTAGAAATGCTGGTGTAGTTGTGTGTGCGTGTGCGTGTGTGTGTGTGTGTGTCTGTGTGTGCGTCTGTGTGTGCGTGTGCGCCTGTGTGTGCGTGTGCGTGTATGCGTCTGTGTGTGCGTGTGCGTGTATGCGTCTGTGTGTGCGTGTATGCGTCTGTATGTGTGTATGTGTGTGTGTGTGTGTGTGTGTGTGTGTGTGTGTGTGTGTGTGTGCGTCTGTGCGTGTGCGTGTGTGTGTGTGTGTGTGTGTGTGTGTGTGTTGCTATGCGCGTATGTATATGTCTGTTGTGTATATGTATATCTACATAAATGGGTGCGTGTAAGCGTATGTAAGTGTGTGCACCCTTGTGCGTGTTGAACGAGTAAATGAAGTAAAATGAAAGCGCACCAACACAACAGCTCTCTGCTAAGCTTATAGTCTGGCGACATTAATTAGGCATCAATTAAGATGGAAAATTTCTTCAAAGGAAATATTTGCATGTCTCAAACAGGCTCTCTTGTGGAAGCGGGCGAGTAAGAGTCTCAAGAGATTCAAGTGTACCCAAAGTATACGGTACTGTACTTGAATATTTAAAAAAATGTTCTGTACAGGCAATACTTTCTGCTGAGTTCACCTGTACTTCTGCACCCTACATATTTAATGAATAATTCCACTCTACCTTTATCAGCAAACCTTTTTTTTTTTCTTCTTTGCGTCAATATACCTTTTATTAGCAAAGATATAGAAGTTGCTATACTATCTAAAAAAAATACTTTTGTATAAATCTAGAAATAATTTGAACACACACACACACACACACACACACACATATATATATATATATATATATATATATATATATATATATATACATATATACATATATACATATATACATATATATATGTTTATATTCATACTGTATACAAACAAATAATGAAAGACGAAACAGTTCAAGGCTAAGCCAACATAGCCAGCGACTCACAGAAATGCCAATCATATTTTCTGTCTCTCCTTTTCAATTAAATGCAAAGTGAATGTAAAAGAAAAGAAAAAGACAAAGACGAAATGCGCAAAAGCCCAATGGAAAAATGGCAAGGTCCGGCGTTGATGGAAGAAGCTATTTTTAGAAAGCGATAAATAATAACGAAGCTTTTAGTCAGTATTGCGAAGTCTACCCTCCATGACAACCGCAAACCGTTTTCTATGTTTCGAATACCGATGGGGAAAATAGAAAGAGAACATGAAGGGCAACAGAGCCGAAACAAATGAAGGTTCGAACAAAAAATAAAGATATCAACTTTAAATTAATGTATTTGTATGTATGTATGAGTTCTGCATGTGTGTAAGTGCGTATGCTTCTGTATGTACGTAAGTGCGTATGTTTCTGTATGTACGTTATGTTTCTGAACGTGCGTATGGACTCATGTTTCTGTGTGTGCGTACGTGCGTATGTATAAAAGTATGTACGTAAGTAGTTATGTACGCATGTATATGTGTGTGTATATGAATGTGCATATGTACTGTCTGTATGTGTATTAAAGAGGGGGGAGAGAGAGGGAGAGAGGAAGGGACGGAGGGACGGAGGGACAGAGGGGCAGAGGGACAGAGAGAGAGAGAGAGGGGGGGAGAGGAAATAGAGAATGAAAAAATCAAGAAAGGAAGGAAAGAAAATAGAGAAATAGAGCAAAGGCGTTGCCTATACTCATGCAGCACCGTCCACTTCGATACGTAAATTTGTACAAATGTACACATAACACCAAACATTCGTTCAGATCGTATTCCATTTTTTTCTCTTTAAGAATTCCATTTATTTTGAAACATCTATAAATTTCAATAAACCCACACCAACTGCGCAACACGGTGATACGAAAGTGACCTGAGGCATGCATCGTGTCAGCGAGTGCAACAAACGTGCATCTTTTTTTCTTTGTTGTTTACATATGTAAGTGCGTGTGTGTGTATCCTTTATTTATTTTTTCCCTCTCTTTTGCATGGACTTTATTCTGAATATCTGAAAAAAAAAAATGTTCACTCCAACAATGACAAAAATACCGATCGAAAAATCGCTACAGAAAAATGCTAAAAAATTCCCATATACATTTCAGATTGTTACACATATTCAAAGCTATGAGAAAACAAATGCCAGACTGTCTAGCTGAAGGATGTCCAGACAGCATAGCATCTAGTGCTTCTGCTTATCGTTTAATGAATAGATTTCTAAACACCTAGAAGTCTATTACAGCGCTTAAAAAATGGCGAAATTGTATATAAAAAGATAACAGCAATCACAATGAATATAACTCAGACCTTTTGCCTGCGCGACTGTTTAATGAAAATTCATCACAGAAAAGTAAAAAAAAAATAATAATAACTCACTGATATATGTTCTAAAAAGATATATTGTTGCCAACAGACTGAAAACATCACTTACCTTACGTATTCTATGACCTTGGCCATTGTCTTGCATTCTGTTGCTCTACTTCACAGAGGTGACCAAATACTGTAAATAGAAATAAATATATGTTTATGAATATATATAAATAATCACACACACACACACATATTTATATATATATGCACACATACATACATATATACATATATACAATACATATATACATATATATACATATATATACACATATATATACATATATATACATATACATATACATATATATACATTTATATGTATATATATACATGTGTATATGTATAGATATATACTATGTATATATATGTGGATGTGTGTGTGGGGGGGGGGGGTGAGTGTGTGTGTACACAAGTATATATGAATATATGAATATATGAATATATGAATATATATATATATATATAATATATATATATATATATATATATACATGTGTGCATGTATGTATGTATGTATATACATACATACGGAAAAAAAAATAAAACACTAAAACGCTGATAGCATAATAAAACCCCTAAAGAATCGAGACAGTCGAGTCGGGGAGAATCTCAGGCACGAGTAGTCAGAGTGGAAGGGAGAGAGCGCTCACCTGCCGAGAAAAATACAGAACTACAGCATCTATGATACAGAAATAACCAAGGACACAGAGAAAGGGCTGAAAGAAGAAAGATGGGGAAAGGGTGGGGGGGGCGGGGAGAAAGAGAGGAAGCAAGAAAGAATGAAAGAAAGGAAGAGAGAACGGGAGGGAGGGGAGTTAATAATAAAGAGATTAATTCAAGAAAGCATGAAAGGGTGAGAAAGAAAGAGAGAGGGAGGAGAAAGAAAAGTAAGGAAGAGAAAGAGCAGTGCGGCAGTTTTAGCTCAACCCCATGCACACTAGTTTGCAAGTAAACTCCTTCACTCCTGCAGCAGTAAGGTAATTGGCCATGATTTATAAAACAACCCCATAAAAGTGGCTATACATCACGTTAGTACATCCAAAGCAATGAGCCATTTTGCAGGAGAAATCAAGGAAGAAAATCAATAGAGAAATAGGCAGTTCTTTCTTTCTTTCTTTAAGAGACTCACAGTATCTCAAAAAAAATAAAAAAAAAAAAAAAATTATATATATATATATATATATATATATTTCTTCCTTTAATGGACAGCATTTACGCTCAAAATAGAAAGCTGATGTTCTAATATACTAATATACTATATTGTGGTTATAATGACAGTGACATCCAAAATATCAATGTTTTATACCTCAGTTGCTGTTTTTTTTCTTTTCTTCTCTTTTTCCCTCTATATAGAAGAGACTTTTGATAAAGTTTGCCATCAAAACTTGGTCGAAATGTATGCATGTGGAGTGGTAAGAAAACTACAGACCGTTTTCGAGAATAAAGTAACATACAAATGACACTGATTCTCCAGGGAGTTCTCCAGGGTAAGATACTGGAACCGGTCACGTATCAAATATCCATACTCATTCCACTCATTCTTCAAGCTTAAGTCTCTCCAGATGACGGTATCTTGTCCTTTACTTATGATCTCTTTTGCTCCAAACATAATTTTGCTGATAGTTATGGAAAGATCTGTCATTAAATTCCACATCGATTAATGGAAAACTGACAAGACCACAACACGAAATAGACACATTGGGAACTCAAAAAAAAAATAATAATAAAATAAAATAAAAATAATAATAATAATAATAAAATAACAATAATAATGACTTCGGCAAGGGATAACGAAAAAACGTATATTAAAGGTATAACAATAATAATGATTATGGCAATGGTAGTGATAGTAACAACTGAGAGATAGAAATGGCTGATTGATGTAAATTTTGATTGATAGTAATGAGAATGGTTGTAGTTACTGATGATAATGGTGATTGTGGTGATACTAACATACATATCAAAACCAATACCGATACCAATTATAATAGTAATAATGTTTATGAAAATATAATAATAGTTGCAATAGTGATAATCATAACAATAATGATATATATGATAATATAATAATATTATATACATAATAATTTTGTTTAATTCCATTTTTTACAACGGTTATTCTTTGCTGTGACAGGCTGTCTCCTTATTTTGATTTTAAATTACCCCCTGTGTGCAAGGAGTGGCCGGGGTCACCATCCACTGGCAGAGCGCGGGATTTTCAGTCCTACGCTCCGCAGGTCAGCAAGATTGGTAAGAGAAAGCACTAACGCTTCGGCACACAGTATTAATAATAATAGTGGTCCGTCGCATCTTATAAATTAAAATAACGACAGCGAGTATATTAGATGTCAGTGGATGAACTATATAACTCGTTCTATACCAAAGAGGGAGAAATTTAAACACGTTGAATGCCTAGATCCCCGAGGGTAACGCACGCAACCAATCCAAGTCGCAAAGAAAGGGTTTTGAACAAGGCTGTAACACGCAACAGACATGTTCAGTTACCGAAAAAACGGAAAAAAGTGATCGCATGTCGCAGAATATGCCGACGGTATTTAGGATACCCTGGCAGTTTTCTGTTCCTTTCCCTCCTTCGTTCTCTGTTATGGTGCGTTGTACGGGTCACCACTGTATGAAACCGAGCTCAGACATATTCATTCTCATTCGGATATGTTTATAAATATGTATATAAGCCATATACATAAACACCTGGACCTGGACACCTGTCAGTCTTTCCCTATGTCGGTCTGTCTGTTTCTCTCTCTGGATCTCGATCTCGATCTGTCACTATCTCTCTCTCTCTCTCTCTCTCTCTCTCTCTCTCTCTCTCTCTCTCTCTCTCTCTCTCTCTCTCATTCACTCACTCATTCACCCATTCACTCACCCATTCACTCACTCACTCGCTCTCTCTGGCACACGCCTAAGGTCTTAGTATAGCCCGGTGCCACACAGAACACTCGACCAGTTGTCTTGATCATGACGGATCGGCTTCTTTTATTACAGAGGAAAGAACTCACAGAGGCCATTAGATCCGTGGCTTTGTAGATCCTTCACAGTTTCCAGGATTCCTTTGTGACATTTTGATGACTGTTGTTTGCTTTGGATGCATTTAAGGCAGTTTCTCGCTTTCCTCTTTCGGTCTCTGAATGCTTTTATTTTTTTCTAATTCCGAATCTCTCTCTCTCTCTCTCTCTCTCTCTCTCTCTCTCTCTCTCTCTCTCTCTCTCTCTCTCTCTCTCTTTCTTTCTTTCTTTCTTTCTTTCTTTTTCTTTCTTTTTCTTTCTTTTTCTTTCTTTCTTTCTTTCTTTCTTTCTTTCTTTCTTTCTTTCTCTCTCTCTCTCTCTCTCGGTCTGTATGTCTGTCTGTATGTATGTCTCTCTCTGTCTGTCTCTGTCTCTCTCTCTCTCCCACTTTCTCTGTATTTTTCTCTATCTTACTTTCCGCCTTTTCCCTTTTTCTTATCTCCGTTTGTTCGTCTATGACTCTTTTTCCTTCCTTCCTCGCCCTATCTCATCTCCCTTTCCATCTCACTCCCTCTCTTTCTCCTCTCCCTCTCCATTTCGTCCTCCAGCTATCTAATCTCCCTTTCTTTCTCCCTCGCACTCTTTCACATCCTCTCCCTCTCCCCTCTCCCTCACACGGACGGCAAAAACACTCAGGTGTTCCAGCGAACAATTTCTTTTGAAATGCGTACGTGTGACTCTCCAGGACTTTTATTCGATGCGTGTCCTCCACGTCCCGCGTCCCTCCTCTCCTCCTTCCCTCCCCAGCTTTCCCTCCTTCTTCCCTCATCATCCTCTTTCGCTCCTCCTTCCCTCCCCATCCCCCCCACTTCCTCACCTCCTTCCCTCCCCAGCTTTCCCCCCTCCTCCTCCTCTCCTCTTTCCCTACCCGTCTCCCTCCCTACTCTCCTCCTTCCTTCCCACCCCATCTATCACCTCCTCTCCTCCTTCCCTCCCCATCTATCACCTCCTCTCCTCCTTCCCTACCCATCTCCTCCCCCTTCTCTCCTCCTTCCCTCCCCAGCAATCCCCCCTCCTCATCCTCTCTTCCTTCCCTACCCATCTCCTCCCCCCTCCTCTCCTCCTTCCCTCCCCAGCTTTCCCCCCTCCTCCTCCTCTCCTCCTTCCCTCCCCATCTACCACCTCCTCTCCTCCTTCCCACCCTATCTACCACCTCCTCTCCTTCTCTCCCCATCTCCCCCGTCCTCTCCTCCTTCCCCTCCCATCTTCTTTCTCTCCTCTCCTCCTTCCCTCCCCATCTCCCCCCTCCTCTCCTCCTTCCCTCCCCATCTACCACCTCCTCTCCTCCTTCCCCTCCCATCTTCTTTCCCTCCTCCTCCTCTCCTCCTCCTTCCCTCCGCATCTTCCCCCCTCCCCCCTTTCCACGTGCACACAGCCCAACTCAAAGAAAAAAAAGAAGCATTTTCAGCATTCAGTCCACTGAGATGTGTGTTAAGAGTGAAAGAGTTGTGAGAGGGGGTAGGGGGGGTAGTATTAGAGGCGAGAAAGAGAGGGGGAAAATGTGAGAGGGAATGGGGAAGAATGAAGGAAGAAACGGAGCATATAAAAGAGAGACAGACAGACAAGCAAACAAAGCCAGTGGAGGTAGAAGTGAGACAGAAGGAAGAGTAAAAGAAAAAGAAAGAGGAAAAGAGAGTAAAAGAAAAAGAAAGAGGAAAAGAGAGTGAAACAAAAGAGAAAGAAAATGAAAAGGGGAAAAGAGAACGGTGAAAATATATAGAGAGAGAGAGAGAGAAACAAAGGGAAGGAAAGAGGATCTACAAGACAGAGTGGGAGAAATAAAAATAGCAAGAGGCCCCACTACGATCCTTTCGTGTGGTGTCTGATCCCCCTTTATAGACACTAAAGACTGTTCAATCCTCCAACGTGGGATCTATTAGTCCGCAGGGAACAATTTCTTCTCGGTTTTTCTTCTTTTTTTTACCAACACAACTCTTTGTTTACAGAAGGAAAGAAAAAAATAAAAATGTTATTCTTTTCTTTTCTTTTCGGTGTGTTATTCTGTTTGTTTGTTTTTGTATCTATTAATTTGTCTCGTTTCCTAGAATCATGTCTATATTTTTGTTTCTTTATAGCTATTCCCTTCCCCTTCCTCCTCCACCTCCACCTCCCCCTGTCTTTCCTCCTACACCTCCCCCTCCCCCTCCATTTTCTCTCCCCTCCCCCCTCCACCTTCCCCTCCCTCCTCCTCTGCTCCACCACATCCCCCTCCCCTCCTCCATCTCCACCTCCCCTTTCTCCTCCACCTGCATCTCCCTCTCCCCTCCTCCTCCACCTTCACTTCCCCTTCCTCCTCCGTTAAAAAAATGGTTCCGGCTAACTGGCAATTGTCAGTAGAATCCTCCCGCAGTCCAGGAAATAATCGTTTTCCGATACACGAGCGTAAGACACTGGCGGAGGAGGAGGGTTGCGGCGGCGGTTGAATGAGACTGGGGAGAGGGGGAGGAGGGGAGGAGGGTAGGGATGCAAGGAGGAAGCAGGAGAGGGGGGGGAGGGTAGGGATGCAAGGAGGAAGTAGGAGAGGAGGGAGTAGGGTAGGAGTGCAGGAAGGAAGTACGCGAGGAGGGGAAAGGGTAGGATGCAGGCAGAGAGGAAAGGGGAGAGGAGGGGTAGGGATGGGGTGCAGGGAGGAAGGGAGAGAAAAGGGGAGAGGAGGGGTAGGGAAGGGGCGCAGGGAAGAAGGGTAAGGGTACAGGGAGGAAGGGAGAGAAAGGGGGAGCATAGAGGAAGGGGAATGGAGGGTGGAGGGAAGATTGGATGGGGGGGAGGAAGGGAAAGGGGAGGGGGAGGGGGAGGAAGAGAAAAGGCGTGCGTAGTGGACTTTACAAAATTACGTCTCCCTCCAGGAGATACAGAAATGCTATCTCACAGGCATACGCATATTTTCCTCTCCGACGGAAATCTGACGAACTCAAGTTGGCAACACACTTCTATCGGACTAGCGGCGTGGCGACGTTTCGCTCTGTGCCTTCTTCAGAGACTAAGGGAGAGACTACTTTTTACTACTGAAATCTCCCCTGCATCTCCCTCATTACTACAATCTGAACTTCGGCCGCCTTCACTTCGCCAAAACCCGGGGCACGAGCATTTTATCCCGCAAGTCTGGATGCCCGAAAACAGCTTGTTGCCACAGAACGCTATTATAACATTTTTAAACCGTATTCATGTTGACAAATGTACAAAAGGTCATTTTTATTCATACCTTTTTCTACGTATAACAATTCATTTGTTGCTTCATAAATGTTATTTTTGTATTTTCATTTTTGGCAGAACTTTCACCCTGAGAAGGCAACCACAAGATGGATTTGAATTCCTTAAACTTTTACATTATAAAGTATTTAACATTTCATATCCATCCTTGCAATACTTAGAAAACTCAATATTTTATTTCCTGAGCCTTTTTTATGTAACAAGATTTACAATAGTTATTTTAAAAGGTTCATCTTTCTTAATTTTGCAAGTTGTCCCATATATTTTCTTTTTTAATATTCCATTTGATCTTGACATTAATTTCCTCAACATGCACTGATTTGGGGAAACCGAAAAAGCATGACGAAGGAATTCAAGATTTGCGGCCGTTTTGTTAAATTTCTGCCAGACCTTTCCATATGAATATTCGTATAAACAGACATCCATATACGCAGAAATAAATGATATATCAAATTATCAACTAAATATACATTTATTTTTCTATCTGTACGGTAGACATGCATGTCTAGACTGACAGATATTAATTTGTTTCTGTAATTGTGCATGTCCGTGTAATGAATGTCGATTATGTTGGGCCTGGCACAATAATAACGCCGTGGATATTGTTCCGGCACCGGATTTTATAACATTTTGGCTATTCGTCTGGCATACACTCGCGCTTGCGCACAGTCAGTAATTCGGTCTGTCATTTCAAGCACATCAAAATTTTTAATTATTCTTAGGACCGAATACATGCTAAGTTTGCTACACTTTGACATTTCTGTGATTTTCATCCCTATTCTGTGATTTTATCGTGCCTATAAACGATAGGACCGCATCCGTCAGAGACGAAGTCCCCGACTCCCGCTAACAATATTGGGGGTTCCCGTGGGGAATCGAGGTTGGGGGGGGGGTGATTTTGTTCATACCAGTCCTTGAATCTTTGACATAAAACTGTGCGAAAGTGCTCTCTTGAAATTTGGTCAAGCTGTCCACATCAGCAAAACAGGCAAATTCAGTTCCAACTTTGAAGGAATCCATACTCGATGATCGACCCTTAGCCATGAACAATAAACAACACAAAATAGCGCCAAAGTTTGTATGCAATGCTAATGCGTAAGCGCGAGTGTTTGCGCGCAAATAGTTAGTGCGCGTGTATGCCGGACGAATAGCCAAACTGCTATAAAATCCGGTGCCGGAACAATATCCACAGCGTATTAACAAACCGGCCGTTGCTCTTGCGGAATCCGGAATGGGCCTTCCCTTGATGGTATAAAGTTGTGTTGTAAAGATCTGTTAACTTAGGAAGTGAGACATATTTGTTAAGTTATTTCCAATGAAAGTGACTGAAGTGATTCGGTGCCTTATCAATTATTTTAGTGAAGTTTTCTTTATGCTTTATAGCTTTGATAAATTTGGAAATGAAACCTAACACCGATTTTCGGGTGAACGAAGCATTTTTCTAATTTCTTTCGTCGTGTTATCTGGCACTCATTTCCTTCACAAGTGAACAACAGCTACAATATCTGCCATGATAGCTGTGGAGGTCATGATATATATCAGGGAATTTGGCGATAAATTCGAGAAATATCGGCAGAACACTAGCAAGTCCATATATTGACGCGTTTCCGGGTTAGAGATTCTTCAATCCCTTACACCCTCTTTCAGTCGGCAGGCTCCCCCTCATCCCCCGTCTGGCCTATGCAAATCTTTACCTCATAAGTTCTGGCAGGAAAGACCCTTATCTCGGTAATTGTTTTACACACTCTTACCTAAAGCATGGGCCAAGGTGCAGGTCACTCGGATCGTCGCGATTTTCAGGTCGTCGTTGGCGGGAATTGCAACCACTAGCCGCCCTTTCTTATCGAACAGCGGGTGCTACGGTTTCGCAGAGTCGAAGAAAAACTCCAAGAACTTGTGGTAAACTACTTCAGGTTTGTACTGCACTTCCACTAACAGTACACTTCGATTTCTTCATCGTATTTATCCTCACACCCTACACACTGTCTAGCCATGATGGAACTGATTTGAATTTCAACTGCCTTTCCCTAGGTCCACCTTCTATTGTCACGTGATGATCTATTTCATATCTGATTGGTTGTATTGAGGTGGATGTCAAGTTCCTATGGACACGTCACGTTTAAGTACGAATCTAATTGGCTCATTTGATTTCCCTCGCATACGTCATCCGCTACAAATTCCTCAGATTCTCATTGGGTTTTAATAACGACTTTATTCTGTCGCGGCGCTAGAGGGGCCGTTCTTGAAAATCGTGTACTTTATACCATTTCTAATACCGTTATCATTCATTTGCGAAGAAAATGGTATAGAAGAAAACTTCCATAGGATAATGTGGTCTATTACTTGGTAAGCTCAGATTCTTTAATTTAGGGGTTAGGTTTCATTCCCCATAATACCTAATGCTTTAATTTGTTTGCATTTCTTTTAATGTTTTACTGTTTTATTACAAGGTTTCATATGTCGCCATTTCTCTTAGAAGTGGATAGTAAAAGGGATTGGAGAAGAGAAGGAAAGGTAGAGGGGAAAAGAGAATACCTTGCAAAATTAGTCCATTGAGAGCTGAAGCCAAACATAAGGGTGATCCCGAATGGGTCCTAGTCTTCGTCTCCTACGCCCCCATGCCAACAACGGGCTTGGGGCTGGGAGGTTAATGGTTACAAAGCAAAATAAATGTGCTAAACACCAAAAGGTCGTATAGCACTATAGAATGGTGTAGTGAAAAGGGTAAAGAAGGGCGATGGTAGATAGGGTAGGTAAATTGGCTACGATTGGGATTACAATGGCGATTTTTTTTTCTTTTTTTTTCTTTTTTTTTTAATGCTGGAATACTACACGGATGCCTTTGTGGTAAGAAGTGGTTAGCAAAAAGACGAAAGAGCGGGAGGGGAGGGGGAGGGTAAGGGCTGTCAGATCACTGCTTCAGGAGAAGTTAGGAGGGAGTTGTCCAGGGAAGGGGGTGGTTGTGACAAAGTTGTGGGTTTTATCCAGGGGGAGGTGGAAGGGATAATGGGGGATAATGCAGCTGAAGCAGGGAAAATTGAATGTGTTGGGAGGGAGTAGTAAGGAGTGTTGTGGGATTAGGAGGATGGATCGCTGTCGGCAGTTACTTTGAGCGAAAAGGGAATGGGAGCAGAGAGAGGTGTAGGCCTGTTATTTTGGGTCATTAGGTAGTTTTGAATGTCATTTGTGAATTTAACTGGGGAGGTCTGAGAAACAGACTTTCGTATAAAGGGGAGAAGTGAGGACCGATTTTTGAGGACCAGAGGAAGGAAGAGGATGTAGGAGAGACTGTGGTAGATAGGGTGGAACCTTTCGCCTTTGTGCGAATAGTTCTTTGGAAAATAAGTAAAGGCCTGTCCGGACAAGTAATCATGGTCGACGGGCACACGGGCGGTCACTAAGATGACGGCACGGGCAGACAATGGTTAATGGTTAAAAGCGAAATAAATGTGCTAGACATCTAAGGTCATATAGCACCATAGGAAGGTATAGTAAAGAGTGATGTCAGGTGATAGTTGCTATGCGTCAACTATCTAGAGTAATGTTGGAAAGTTGAAGATGGGCAAGGCGGTTGGTGAGGGAAAGGGTCAAGGTGGATTAGGTAAGGGAATTAGGTCAAGTGATATTTATGCGTCTGAGGAAGGAGAACAGGTTTTTATAAGAAGCAAACAAACTACTTTGTAAACAGGAAAATACCTCATTTTCTCGCCTTTGACATCACCCTCACGTTTGCCCGCCGATCATGCCCACCACTTGGACAGGCAGTCAAAGGTACATTTGAGAGAAACCATTAACTTGATCGAACACACAATGAGCTAAATCACCAGGAAGTCATTGGTGGCTCTAGCTTCTGTAGTAATATTTATTTTTAAGCTTCTGTTTACTCGTTTGAAAACGTTCAGCTGTCAACGTCTGTGCAAAGTTCAATGAGGAAGGATCCATTGAGATTACAAGTTACTGAGAGCTAAGCACGGAGATAGAGGGAAATGGACACCGCTATCTTCTAGAACACAAGAAACAGCACAAGCTGCAACGGCTACATTTACCGCGAAATGACGAAATTTCCCGCTTTTCACTGCTCAACCTAATTCCACAACACCCTCTTAGCCAGAGTTCTTAATGTCCGAGGTTAATGATTAAAAGCGAAATGTGCTAGACATCTAAGGTCATATAGCACTATAGGAAGGTATAGTAAAGGGTGATGGCAGGTGATAGTTGCTATGCATTTACTCTAGATAGTTGAATAGCAATGTTGAAAGGTTAAAGATGGGTAAGGCAGTTGAGGGAAGGGTTCTGGTGGTTTAGGCCAGGGAATTAGATCAAGTGAAGGATATTTATGCGTCTGAGGAAGAATGTCCAAGGTGCTAAGGGAGGCACAGGGGGCTTGCCTCTTGTCTAGTGAATAAATAGGTGGCAAAGAAGGTTGGGTGTTCGGGTTCGCATGATACCCTGGTTTTGGGACACTGCAGGGTGCGTCGCTCTCGGTAACAAATACAATACTTGGTCTCAGTCTCCGAGTCCTACCCCTACCCCCCCCCCCTTTCCCCACGACAAGAAATAGGGCAAAATGGTAAGGTAGGGGGAAGAAATACTGTGGGAGATGCGGAGACATTTCAGGGAGGGCGAGGGTAATTTAGTATAATATAACAAGCAGGGAGGGAAAATTCTTGTTTTAGCCAAGTCTAAGATCAAATCTAACCTTACTCAAGATCTGCCACGCTGGCTGTAAGCAAATGGGGAAACATGCTCGTCAGTTTTGGCTCCCAAGATAACTTGGTATTTCGTGTACTTGTACATTCCTCTTAGTAAATATTCATCATGAAAGTAACTTAATCTATTAATATGACCGTTAATTGTTAACTGAATTACTTGATATGCATACAATTCCTGATAACACCATATCAAAAATAGTTCCAAGTTGAGAAATGCAAATCTTAGATTGCTTAATAGAAAATTTAGTATTTTGATATACATTTACTATAAAGGGTACACAGTATACCATTTAGTATTGTTTCCCATGTTTTTCATACTTTAACCACCCATTGCCTTCAATATACATTTTACTTTTAAGCCACTATAACATTTAACCAAATCATTTTTTTTTCATTTCACACAATTTCATATATTGAAGAGGCTGCCAAATCGTATATTAATGGAATCTTAATATAGTGAATGGAATATTAACCCGATAGGACTGCCAACTAAAGTAAGGATGCATCTTTGAAATCAAAGTAAAGTGCAGGTAAGGAACGAGGTACTGAGAAGTGAAGAACCAACACTTACCACATTTGGGATATTAAGAACGGATTTGAAATATTTCTTTATTAGATGCACCACACATCAACACTTACACCTTATCTGTCCTAACCGAACCTCTAGTTTGGGAGGCTTGTTAAGTCTTGGGTTGCAACAAAAACGCCTTTTTCCAAAGATAGCATAATACCTCGCCCTTTGACATATGCTCTTCGACGGAGGGTACTGTGTAGGGCAGGCAGGCGGCGTTCTATCCCTGGAGCAAGAAAATGTCATTAATAATGCGGATAGGATATTTTAATACAATTGCTTTTAGTACGTCTGATCTCGGGAAATTAACTGGCAACTCATCCTCACTTCTGCAGGTCATCGATTCGCCAGATTTCCTGAACTAGGAAGTGGTCACCTTTATTAACATGCCTTCGAAATGTACTAACATTAATTCAATTAATACATAATCTAATAAAATGGCACAGTGCCTATTTCAGGAAAGGGAAACTGCTAACTCTTTACCTCTGAAGCACATCTTTTTGCCAAATTTCCTATATTAGTTTGTTAATTTATACGACTTAAAATTTATATATTTTTAATGATACCGAGCGAATCAGTAATGCATACAAGGCGAGTTGCTTCCCCCGCCCCAATCACTGGATGAAGTAGTTTGATCTACTTACCAAGACCAATAACACGGCCTAGCATACTCTCCTGTTGGATAAGAGGTTTCGAGGTCGCTAGCCTTTTCCTTCATCATGCTTGGCATTCCCTTCCAGATGTGGTGTAGGTCTGCACACATGGAGTCTCCAATGGGGGTTGGCGACACTGGTTTCATCAAGTCATCGACTGTTGGTGTTCCGAACTCGGGCTGCCATGTATAGGAATTAAGAAATTAGTGAAGTGAAGGGCTTACACAAAGCTAAGTGAGTGTACGGTTTAGCATTTCGTCCCATTTCCTATCCATAATAGGAATTATACACGGAGAAAGGGGGGGGGGCGTAAACGAGCAGGAAGGACTGATCTTAAAACTCGCTATTGTTCCATTTCCACTTGACTAAAGTTCAACCAAATTAGCATGGTTGTCAGTTTGTGACCATTCACAGTCTAGTAGATATAGGTTGTGATGTGGCGCTGCACTGGATTTTAGTGCTGCACAACTTTTTTTCTAATGGAGGGCAAGTTCCCTTACACAAAGGTTGGCTTTAATCAACAATAGAACGTCTATGAAATGCTACTAAACTTAAATATGTGCAAGTATGAATGTACTGTGTAAATCTAATGAAATTGTGGTGCGTATATATAGGTAAAATCGATCACATCGTGTATTTGAGGAAAGAACATTTGACAAATGCGATAGTCTCCGCGCGGCATTCTGCACGCCTCTTTTTCGTCGTTTAATTCTAATAGGTTCGCTTCTAAAAATCAATATTGATAGCAATGATTGTAGTTTTTCCATCGCCTACAACGCTGTTAACTTCAATTTTCTCTTAGTCGGTGCGGTCGTATCGTAAACCTTAACCTGTTGTACACGTGTGAAATATATGCATGTACAAGTGCAGGGGCGTCATTTGTTTTTTCTTGGGTGTCGGAAGAGGGGGCAGGGGCGGGTAGGTGAGCTAGGCAAACAAATTTAGGAAAAAGAGTGGTTAATGTTTACGGTATGGATGCACTAGCTTTGGGCAAATTTAATATGGTATTTTTGTAGAGGATAAAAAGTTGCAGTCGTCGGTACAAGATATTCTGCTGACATGAATGGTAATGCCAAAAATAAAAGAAAAAAGATTGCAGAAAGCATCACTCTCCGCTTAAGTCACTCCGTGCTCCCGAGTTTCAGCTCTTATTATCCTCTGAAAATATTAATAAGCCATAAAATTACCCATCACTAGTTTGTGGTTGCCGGCAGCTGTCATTGCTTACATCCAAATTCTATTGCGACATCTCGTCCTGCTCGCCCAGTTCCGTAGGAGGGCGAAATAGACGAGATGGACTTTTTCATCAGGACAAGTAGAGGTTCCGAACGGTCAACACATTGTCCAATTTGTCTGGACGAGCACGACGAGGAGTTCCGAACGTAGTTTATTCCCTAAACAAGGATGCAAGCCCCTTAGAGTACCCCCTATTTATTAGCACTTCGTGTCAACCTAAAGAAAATGGTTATTAACAACTGGCTGTGTGAGGATGTTGTGGACTTCTCTGAACGATATGCTACAGCAGATATTTTCGTCAATTACCGTTAAATACGAGGCCGCTGCAGCTTAAAGTATGCTGTTTCTTATTCTATTTCTTACACTATGAAATGGCATTGTCCATTTCCTTCCATCTTCGCGGCGCTCTGTAACCCATACCAACGGTAAATATGATGCCTCCTGCAGCTGTAGCCGTGATGTGTATGGTTATTTGTCCATTCCCCATTATCTGCCCGCAGCATGTCCAGTACGTAGGGTGGTAAACTTTCCCGAAACAAATCCTCCATATACTTCAAATAATTTTGTTTTTATTTTTTTTTATCTCATACCGCTTTGGTAATAACACATCTGCATAATTTCCCTACAGCTACCTCATTTTACCTCTATTCCCACAAGTAAAAAAGATAGAAAACATTAACAATACTCACATCAGTCAGCAGTTTCCCCATTAACTTCCACTTTTCGTTGCTGGCCGGGGTACTCAGCACAACAGCCACTGTGCACATGAGAATGGTATAAAGCAACACCGCCATCGCTGATCTGGAAGGATTTTTGGTATAGATATAATTCCTGCCAGCCATGTTTTAGACGAAAAATAATATATGCAAATGATAGGGCGAGTGATTCTAAGAAACTTATCTTCCATGTACTTCAACTGCAACTCAATAATAACGGAGTTAGAGGACAGGCTAGAATGAATAAATTGGAACATTTTGAAGGAAATTATGTATTAACATTGTCTTATCTGCATGGAAGTAAAATATAGTTTTCCCGGTATGGACGCATTCACTTGGGGTAATTTGAGGACACATACACAAGGCAGTTGCAATCGCGGTACCACAAATCTGCAGACACGAACGCTTACTGCCTCAAACAACGTGAAAGGTCGCGACAGACTTCACAGCCTGTCCACTCGATACTACTTTGCCCTGCAGCTTAAACTATATTGTATCCTACCATTTCTTCCGCTCTATAAGATTGTATAAGAGGGAAATGGATGCTATGCGCGCCGCTCTAACTTTTACCGTCAAATGTAATTTACTGTTGAATAAATATTCTGACGCGGAATTTGCGTGCGTGTCCGTACTGTATATGATTACCATAAAATTACCGCACTCTTGAGTATTATAAGAATTTGGTATCTACAAATCTACAAGAATATCTTTAATTTGCCCTTGATTAGTGTGCCCATTCTGTTAAGATTAACCGGTACTACGATTAACACAAATCTAATTTCAAGACTGATCGAGCATGAAGAACCATCATATCCGCGCCATGCAAATTTCTTAAGAAACAAACCGTAAACATTGTTAAGAAACAAACCGTAAACAATCATTTTTGCTGGCAAGTAGTTATATGGAATGCGTATCTATCCCTTACGATTTACTATTCAATCAAAATTACGGAAAGATTGTGAGGTAGATCTTACCTGTGGATGTACGAGGCTGAGTCTGGTACCCGAGTGAGACCAGTTTCATGGAAGTGAAAACGCAAAGTTCGCCAACAACAAACCCGCGAATTCTAAAATGACTAGGTAACTTTACTGCCAACCCGCTACTTTTCCAGACGAGCTGTTTGGCAGTTGTTACATTTCCTATAAATCATACTATATCTGCTTATAGGGACATGAGGTTTCTTATCAAAGTGGAGTGAGCTGTGGTCGGAATGTATTTGTAAATTGATGCTATATATTTTTTTTCGCTAAAAGACGGAATGCGACAGACGGTAATGATAACCATATATAGGCAAACAGATAGTTTTAGCTATAAATATATATAACCATATATAGGCAAACAGGCGGTGGTTGGGGGAAGCACACGGTTGTATCCTTGTCAACGGTACCACACGACAACGATTTTTTTTAATAATGTAAATCTGGAAAAGAGAAAAAAGTGAATAGCAGAAAATATACAAATGATATACAAGCAATTAGTTTATTTTGCTTGCTTGACGTCATTCATTTTCGTGTGCAATTGGAGGGACTTCCAATCCACAACCCACACCCCCTTTCCCTACAGTACAAGGCTAAGTAGAAAAGACGGGAAGGTACTGACAAAACAAATAGGATCTCGGAATCTTTCGAAGTGTGTTGATAGATTAACAGATGACATTGGTTAAGGTTGACCGGAAAGTAAAGCTAGAATTCCATGGTTGTTTTTCTTTTGAGTCCGAACCACTTGTAGAATCGTAAACAGTTCCCGCTTCTTGTTAGTTTTGCAGATATGATTTTCTTATTTTCATTTAGATCGTGTGTGTCATTTCTTATTTTCATATTCATTTCTCATACTGCTGATACTTATTGAAAATTCAGAATTCTTTTGGCCTTGGGCAACCCTGTAACCGACAATTTTCAGAATAAAATATGTGTGCAAGTCAAAAAAAAAAAAAATAATAATAATAATAATAATAAATAAAAACTTGCTAGTACATACTCTGTACAATGGAAGTATTCGTAAGTATTTTTTTGACAGATGCGTACATAGTATATTATATATATATATATATATATATATATATATATATATATATATATATATATATATATACAATATACTATGAACACAGTACGGGTATATTGTACAATGCTTACATTTTCTAGATAACTGATAAAGCCTACTGTATTGATAGAAGCAAATTATATAATTAAAAAATAGTATTACTTATTTCACATATTTCAATGTTTGAAATATTAATTCGTGACGTGACTAAATTCATCATGAGATGGTAGAAGCAATATGGATTTTTTTCCTGGCAAGAACTACATCACTCGAAAAAGAAAGGTTGCTGTTATTCCTACTTTTTTATATGTTAGTGATAAACCGTATTTATGTCTTATAGCATTAGAATATTTCTAAAAGCATAGGTTTTGCCTTTTGTTAATAAAACGTATCTATTTCACAAGTTGGTACAATATTCCTCAAAAGTTGGTACAATATTCCTCACATATCTTCCATACGAACTTAATTAAATCAAGTGCAAGAACTTGGCAAATAGCTAGCAGAGATACTCAAGAGAAGGATTCAACAAATTACTTATAAATCACAGTATTTAATCACTTATAAATCGTAGTATTTAATTTTCTCTCCTGCCTTACGAGGATCTACAACCGAACTTCAGGGAACACTGATTTAGATGCGTTGCCATTGGATCGTAACTTTGATGATGCCTCTAAGCTAGAGCGTGTTGTATATCACTGAATTATTTCAAGGTATCGCTTAAATGAATGTCTACATAGCTTAAAAAAAAAACATTCAGAATACGAGGTTGAAATGAGCTGGAACGTATTAACATTCGTCAGCTTGCTTTCGAAACATTTCAACAGGTATTTAACGTCAGCAGAAATGACTTCTAAATATAGCAGGGAGAGATTACAGAAAATGATCACACCAAACTCGTATGGGTGTTATCAGACCTTTTTTTCCTTGCGACAATAATTTTCTTGGAATATGTGATATATTTCTACACAAATAATATGCGCTTGAGAGAAAGAGAGCGAGTGCATACATGGATAGATGTGTATTTAAGTATATATGTGTGTATATATATGTATTTATATATGTGTGTGTGTACATATACATATATGCAGGACCGCCGACAGGGGACCGTAAAAAATTACAGTAGTCGCTTATTTGACTTAAAACAACATTGGCGAATCTTGTAATAATAGCCAAAATTTTGGTATATTATCAATAAAATGAAATTAAGGAAGTGGTTCAAAAAATATTTTTGAAGCTATGTGATATTGGTTACATATTCTTCATTACA
>NC_091583.1:21153284-21163284 GCF_042767895.1 Penaeus vannamei | reverse complement strand
CGAAAATGATAATAAATTGCAAATAACTACCAAACAGCTTGTTCGGAAACGCTAGTAGCGGGCTGGCAAGTTCAGTCAAATTCCGCGGCCAATCTCAGTGTGGGATTCGCAGGCAACCCGACAACACTCCGGCTTTTTGAGCGGTCTCCCACCTCCGGATAAACGATTTTTCCATTAGTTTGAGTTTGCGTGAAGGAAAGACTTTGAATTTAAGGTTAGTAATGGCTACCGAGATAAATTGTAATGCTAGGAATTAATATTTTGCTTGCTGTTAAGAGTTACGAGTCAAACTTTCCATTTTGTTTTGAATCGTTTCTTTTAAAGCACTAACTCCCAGAGCCGACTGCTGAAAAGTATATCGTTCAAATTATATCACAACCATTTTTTTTCACACAGCCGTCAAGCCATGCAACTGTTTAATTATTCGACGGGTGTAGGTTACCGATAGCGACGTGCGAATATAGAGGGAAATGGACACAGCCATTGGTAGAGATGGAAGAGACCAATGCGATGCCCAAAGTAGTTCCAGTATTACTACGCGCATGTCAAAACAATAGTTGCCTACTTATCAGGGTATAATGGTACACATTCATGCTCTTTTTTTACTAATGTCCTCATACTTCATTTACGTGTTTTAAGATTGATTTATTGCCTTAGATTCGTGCACTTTCTGTATTTCACTTTCTTTCGCCTGCTGCCAGGCTGACACTTGGCCGGCCCGCTCATTTCTAGACGAACGCCGTTAAGAAATGTTGCGTTTCCAGTGGTGTGTTCATTCTGGGCTATTCTTAAGGCTATGCAGTCAAAGAAGAGAAGATAATTGTTACAGAGAGCGACGCACCCTCTCAAAGACTTAAGTCGAAAAAAAATGTTTTTCTGCATGAAATCCTATAATTTCATCGACTTTCGGCGTTTTCTTTTGCGGGTAGAGGTTACGGAGACGGACGCGCGTAGATAGAGAGAAATGGACACCGCCATGATATAGAGCGGAAAAAATAATGAGATGGAACATAGTATAAGTTGCGCCGGACTTGTATTTACCGTTAAATGGAAAAAAACGGCGGTCCAAATCGACCTCCTGCGGCAGAGTCGTTTGTTTGTCTGCAATTTCTATAAACTCGGTTTCTATACGTGTCTAGTTTTCTGTATTTCCATTTTCTATACCCGCGTTTTCTCTAAATGTCACGTTTTCTTTGCACTACTTTCAACCAACGTGAAAGCATTACCGATTACTATATATTTTAATCCATTATTTAATCCTATTTCTAATAACATTTCCTCTTTATTTTATGCTTATACATTTTAAGTATTGTTCTTTGTAATGTATATATTTTATGATTTATAATTTCGTTATCATAACGTAGGTTCACTGTTAACAATGTAACAACGTTACTGCCTCTTTACCTTAATTGCCTCCCATGTCGGAAAAACAATGTTCATTACTTGAACACTTTTCGGTAATCTCTCTACGTGTAAGGACCTAGCAATTTTTGTGTGCGGTGTGACATGTGGTAAGTTGAAGGTATGTTACATTGTTTGTTTTATATTTATAGGTGTTTTAAAGACAATTGAAAAAAGTGTTTCTTTTATCATGTAATGTTTTTTACGGTAGGTACTGACAATTCGTGGAGGAATATGCCGGTCGCATGCCCTGGTATCGGTAGCCCTTAAATGCCCCAAATGCAACGACATATTCATGTAGATGCGACAAACCCCCCAAAAATGATAATAGAAAAGTTAGATGCAATTTCACTTCGCCGGGTACTTTGCCAAGCACATGTTAGAAATGTTGTATCCGGCGGAGAATAAAAGATTTCATTAGTTCCTCCACGCCGCATCTCGTCTGTAGAGTGACGGTATGAGTTGTATATTGTTTAATAATTTTTAAAATAAATTGACATCGTGCGAATAAGCGGTGGGGTGGGAATTATTTTGATATTTTGTTCGTTATTTTGGTTAGCATGATAACATTTTATATTTGTGAAAAAATTGTGTATCGGATATCGGGTTTGTACGCATTGCGAGTTGCGCTTGTTTACTCGAGCGGTGTTTCATTCGATGTCCGTCGGACAGTTTTTTTTTTTTTTTTTTTTTTATACGGCCTTTCTATTGTTGCCATGACATAAATTTGGGCTAGTCTTTCATATAATTACAATTTTTATAGATGTTTCAGTGGTATTTATATTAGACATTTACAGGTTGCTATTGACATTGTGCATCCCCCCCCTCGAATGGAGCTTCGTGAACTCGCTTTCTCCCCTTCATCCCTCCCCCCTCCCCCCCTTAGGAAATGAGTCTGCAAGGAACCCCTCCCCCTTCGGAGGGGTGGAGTCCCCCCTGTTTGGAACTTAGTCTCTGGGAGGGTGCGTCGGGCTCGGAAAACCGAAACATTTCACCGGACTGCCCTGGGAATCGTCCTGTCAAACCTGGCGGCAGAACGCGAAAATGCGCCTGCGCAGAAGGTGCTTCAGACTGATTTCCTTAAATCACTCTAATAAATCTTGAAACATGAAAATGAGGTATAACCACGTTAACAAAGGCCTTTGAAAGCAAATATGTGGAACAGCAGACACTGATAATTATCCAAACATCATTTTGACAACGGCGTAGTAATACATGAATTACTTAACAGAGCGCAAGAATGAGTTGACTGGTCACAATTTTGTTTACATTCACGATGTCAACATGGCGAGGGACTTAGAAAAAGATGGGTCGGTCTTCTTTCTTCTCTATCGTGTAACTCCTTTATTTTCAATTTGCGCACCTTTTGCCATAGATGAAAAGTCTTTGTCAAGGTAACCATTCCATATCTTTTTTTTTTTTTTTTTTTTTTACTGTAACCCTGATTGTTATCCGCGGTAATTTTACCGAAGAAACAACGCCGAATATCATGAAATCATTGGATTTCCTGCAGAAAAATCAGGCAGTAACTGAATGGTGTGAATTCCCGTAGATTTTATTGAAAGATAGGTTGGATTCCTGTAGTTTCTAGAATTTGACGGTCCATAGAATCTCAAAAGGCATCTTTTCCGGTGGCAATTAGGGTGTCGCGAAACGCTCCGCGACACCCATCACGAGACGGTGTCTCGTGATCGGAGGCGAGACAGGCCTCTAAGCTCCGCCCATTTCTGTGACGTAATGGGAAAGAACGCGGTTGACGGCTTGCTATTTTACTGTACTGGTTATTTTTCCAACAGGTAAACAGTATTTTGAAATGATATCCAAGATTATGGTGGGTAGTGCGGTGTTATATATATCCAATATAAGTACGAATATGCATGAAATATCCAAATTAGGAGGAATGCATCTGGCAACTCGATTAAAGTTAACCGTCTGCTCGAATCCTGTCGCGCAAGAGGTGTTGCGTTTCCCGTAACCGCTGGAAAAGATGCCTGAAGTTGGCGGGCACGTCCGTAGTTTTATTAGTAGATTTGCCATCTTTAAGCTCTGCTCGGAATCTATCGTGATCTATTTTCTTTATTTCTAGATTTCTGAGCCTTCGCAGATTCTATCAAGGTTGATGTTAATTTTACATAACAGGGACAATATGCAGTGCGAGGTAGTGGCAGAGTTGGGTATGCTTTAACAGGAGGATCCCAGGCTATTCCGTGATAGAAGGATGGGGAGGAAAGTTTCGTTTCGGTGTTGCATAGATTTTGGGCTTTTCTGAAGAATATGGTGCCAGTGAAGAAGTCACTAGATTTAAATAAATATTAGTTTGATATCTAAGCCCACAAATTGCCCCAGATGCCAAAAAGGCATGGGCAATCGCCATTTACTGTTCCCCAACTCCACCCAACAAAATTGGGGGGACATTTTTTTTTTTAGGGGGTTGAGGAAGGTGGCAAAGAGTGGCCTCTGTTTGATTTCAGTGTCGGTAAATATAAATTGATCGTGAATGCAGTGAAATGCGGCATTTCGGAAATAAGAGGCAAAGGCGCTTTATATTAAGAAACCTATAAATACCCAAATATGATGTAGGCAACACTATGAAAGTGTGGGGGTTGGAGGGGGTACTTTGCGTTTTCGTTACAAGAAACATTTAAATTTCTTGTGTATAGTAAGTTTTTTCTACATGATTACTCTGCTGTCTCGAATAGGTAGGGCTGATGTGACTCCTCCAACACTCGCTTTCTCTTCACCTTCAAAGAAATGACTTTTCCCTAGGTGCGAGTGTCCGATTGTACCGCCATATAAGATAAGAACTGAAACAGTTAATTATTTTAATCTTGCCTGTTTTCTTTGCCAAGGGGGGCAAGGCCCACCTGAACACTCATTCTTCACACTCTATCTGATGTCACTGATACGCACGATGTCCCCTATGTATTGTCCGTCTTTTAGTTCCAAACATTGTTCTGTCCATGCTTTGCAACAGCCTCCACCTCTGCTTTCCTTCCACCTATCTTCCCTTCACCGACCTCCTAACCTATACAGAATCCCACACTTTCTGCTTTGACCTGTTCTTCCTCAGATGCATACATATCCTTCACTTAATTTGATTTCCTTGCCTACCCCCCCCCCCCCCCTCGTAACCCATTCAGCTCCTTAACCCATTTTAAAACTTTCAATATTACTCTGCATAGGTGACGCATAGCAACTACTAACTCGACTACCCTTCACCATCCTTTACTTTACCTTCCTATAGTGCTACATGACATAAATGTCTAGCACATTTATTTTGGTTTTAACCATTTAATTTTGAATTTTCAATTCCTCATTCTTTACATTTATGTATTTCCCACTTCAAATGACCTTTTTCTCATCAACTTCAGGAAGGCAATAAACAGTCTTATTTTCGGTCATTCTGTTCATTACATGCATTTACCTTCTAATTCATGGTTGCGGGAAACTGCCACTACACCATTTGTAAACGAGGCTTTGCAGTGTTGTGTATCCGTATACACGACACTAGGAAAGCACTTCGTTTACATATGAGCGGTAGTTTTCAGGATGGTCAGATAATTTTCATGGTTCATATGGAAATGTAAATTTTACCTGTCTAATCTAACATTCCAGCACCAACATGTGGCAAGCGGTATTGCTTTGTGCTTGCTTGACGGCAACTTCAGCTTATCATTTCGATCCAAGTCCTATGCATGACTTCAACATGAAAGCCTATTTGTCTGCGAGGAAGTGGACACCTGTCGGAATCCAGGTTGTGGATGTAAGTTGTTACCGATAAATTATGCTTGAACATTTTAGACAGAATGAGGATTGACTATTTGTTTGGCACATACTTGTAAATGTACCTTGTAGATGGAGTGTTTTAGGCTTTATGTATGAGTAATTGCCTGGGCCTGCAATTAAATTTCTGCATTTGTATCTAAATTGGATGGATGCGTGTAACTTGTCTTGTATAACTGCAGTTTGACGTGGATCCTGATGCGATGGCAGACCATCCTGCTGAGGACGAAACGGAAGGTAAAGTCCATGGTGTCACTACTATGGACGAGTGTTCAGTCACCATGGACAAGATAGCTGCCCTTCCGGCATACCTCAGGGAACCAATTGTTTCCTTAGCGGCCAAAAGCATGGAGAGCCTCGGCAGTGAAGAGGAACCTACTTCTGAGGACCATTTACATCTAGAAAAATTAGACCTGGGTGAAAACACTTTGGAAAATGAGGACGACTATGAAGAAATGACGCTGAGTGACGAGAAATTGAAGAAACTGGAGAACAGCTTGACTGCTGAAGACGTGGAGAGGATTAAAAAACAACTCTCTGCTTATCTCTCAGAAGATGGGCTAACTGAGGAGGAGATCGAGAGAGTAGCTCTGGATAGCCATGACCTTGCAAAGTCCTTCATGACATTCAGAATTTGGTGGCAGAACAACAAATTGATCAGTCTGCGACCCCGTTGCCTCGTGGGAGCGTAAGTATTTTCTATATTCATTTCCCACTTCTTTAAAATTATGCTGAAGATAGTGTGAAAATAATAATTTTTTTTTTTTTTTCTTTTTTTTTAGGAATGTCTGTGCTTTTAAGTGGAGAAGACTGTTGTTCCAAGGACGTACGTATTGCTGCCGACACAGAAAGGGTCTTCCCAGGATCTTCCAACGGGGAAATAAAAGGGTTTGCAACTGCTAAGATTATCTGTTTAATAAATCTGATGGAAATATCGACTATTTATAACCTTTTCTACTTAATATGGCAAACGAGTAGACTCGGTTCTACTCGTATACTTTATATGGCTATTATGCAAGGCTTGTAAAAAATGAATTTGATCAAGCGATAGGGGAAGGCAAGCAAAATGAGGTACCCCTCCAACTATGACGTAATTCCCACCCTGGTGGATTATGAATTTAAGGTGTTGATATTTTCTAAGAACTAAAATGGTAATGCCTGTGGAGGTCAATTGCCGGGTGTATCCATAATGCGTTAATGAATTGAGGTCTGTGAGAGCCGTGCTGAAAGGATGAAAGGCCTGGTTTGAGTCAGTCATGTACAGCGGTCGGGAGCCATGGGCACGGTATTCCCTTGGTTAATTGCCTAGCCTTTACCCCTTACGGGAACACTGAGGGTTACTGTTTCTTTTCCCCATTTTATTCGGGCTCCCCTTGACCAATAATGATCCTTTACCCTTAACAGGGATACTTAGGCTTGCTCCTTCATCGACTAGACCATCTAAATTCCAACTCCTGCCTCTTTTGACCACGGCTCCGACCACTTGATATTAATACCCCCTCCTCGACACTTACAACTCTATCCATTTCAAAACCTCCCCTCAGGTTATTACTAACCTCCAGAAAGCACCCCTTCCTATCTCCCAACATTTTTTTCTCCATCTGCAGTCCTCTCCAATGTTACCCCATCTTCCCTTATTACTATACAAAACTACACTCCACAACACCCTATCTTAGCCAGCTTAGAAGATGAGGACTGCGACCCAATGCTGGTGATCTCCCCTGCCTTGGGCCTCAGCCCCTGACTCGACTAATTTAACATGGTCTTTTCTTCCGCCAACTCTTTCGGTTGTCCCTTCTCTGATCCCTTCTACCATCTACTTCCTAAGGTGTAAGAGCCGTGCTGAAAGATAAAAGGCTGCCTTTTTGCCAGTCCGGCCTGAGGGAACCATGGGCACGGTATTCCCGTTTTAGTTGTTTAGCCCTTACCCTTCAACCCTGAGGGTTGGATGTTTATTTCCCCAACATAGCCAAGGCTTCCCATGGCCTTGGCAAATAATGAAGATGTAATAGCCATATTAAAGGCAATGAGGCTTGCCCGTTCATCAAATAGCCTCACCAATTCAAACTCCCGGCTCCCCGACCCCAGGCTCTTTTAACCACGACTGAACACAATACTACCCACTCTTCAATGCCTACTAGTTCATTATCTACCCAAGTCGAGACTCCTACTCTCCCAACTTAAACTTAATCAACTCTACCTCCACAACCTTCATCAATCGCCTCATCTTCCCTTATTACTACCTTACAGCTTCACTTTTCATCTCCATAAGACTACCACCTCAACAATACTCCCTCTTCCATACGTCCTCATCGTTCTTCCACCCCCAACTCTACAAATGTATTAAATACTCTATTTAGCCCAGACAATTACAAATAGGACCAATTTTTCATGATCCCCCCCCCCCTACAGCTCCTTACTCAGGCAACCCTTTCAACAATGTCTCTAAATACAAATGGGCAGTCCCTTACCCGACCCAATCATTCCCGTCTCGTTAGTTACATCTGAAATTGAAACTATAGCATTATCAAATCTAACTAATCTCTCTGGCAACCCCATTCCTGCAGAACCTCCAACCGTCAATACTTGTACAGGAACTCCCCCCCCCCCCCCCAGTATGCTGTCCAGTCCATACCAAAGATTGTTCAGATTGTGGAGGACAGTGATGTGATATCAGTACATTGCTACTACATTCCTTCTAGTCACCGGAAAAAATCAACCTTGCTAAAATTACTTTTAGTACATATGACCTCCCATTTCATATCTACATTGGTGGACAATATCTCCCTGTTCGACCATACCAATCTCCTCCCCGCCAATATCAAAACTGTTGGCGATTTGGACAATCTGCGTCCAATTCGGTCTTAACCGATCAAATTGCTCTGCACAATCGCGCACATGTGCTAACTGCGGCGGCCTCCATAATGTACTTCATAGAGGTTATCCCACTTATAAGTTCGAGTCTGAGTGGGCAACTACGATACAAAAATGATCTCACTCTGCGTGAAGCCAGACAGGAAGCACCTCAACTATGGAAGATATTCAAAGCTAGATGCTGGAGACTCCACCAACCTTTGCCTTTTACTCCCCAGACACCAGTCTCCTCTTCCCCTCATATGGAAACCTTTCTCACAAAACTCTCCAACCAACTTCACTGTAATAACTATGGAAGATAGCCTAACCTGCCGATATCCATCCTTCCCTAACTCGCATTACCCCTACACCCCTTCCTCCTCCCCTCCCAACACAACCTATCCCCCTCAACTCCTCCTACCGATATCCATCCTCCTCCTCCTATTCCCCCTACATCCCTTCAGCAAACTCCCTCCCAACACAACCCATCCTCCTCAGCTCCAACTGCATGTACAGTACATTATCCCTCTATCCCATCCCCTCAATCATTTCCACTCCCTCCTGGATGTATACGCGAATACCTTATGTAATTCCCTTACCTACACCCACCATAACCCATTCACACAACTTTACCCATCTTGAACCTTTCAGTATTACTCTAGATAGTTGCTATGCGTATAAATGGAAAATCACGTCTATTCCTCATATTTCTTTTTTTCATATTTTTGTTTACTGATATGTCGGATGCGCACGGGGCGAAAAAAAAAGATAATGAAAATCTTCATGTATTTTGATTGCATTTAATAAGCGAGTAAACAGCATACGACCGTGCTTTCGCTGTTTTATATTAATTCCATGCATTTTCCCGAAAAATCAACTGGTGATATACATTATACAAGCATAAGAAAGACAAAACGACGGTATGGAAAAAAAAGATGAAACAAAATGGTACAACACTTTTTTGCGCTCCTTAGTGATAGCATCTTTTAAAAAATGGGAATCAAGCGATGAATTGTCCAAAGTGGTAATTGAATGGCGAAATTATGAATAGAGAAAAGGGCTTCTTCATGCCTCTCTTAGTATATGGATAAAATGAAAACCGGAGCATTTTAATCAATAAAAAAGATACGCGAGAAGGTACGTATATGTACAACAATGCACAATAAAAGTTTTAGTATTACTGAAACAGTTGTGTAATTATTATAACGATTCTTTCCTACTCACCTGTTCATTCCCTCTTCCACTCTTTATGAGAGAGAGAGAGAGAGAGAGAGAGAGAGAGAGAGAGAGAGAGAGAGAGAGAGAGAGAGAGAGAGAGAGAGAGAGAGAGAGAGAGAGAGAGAGAGAGAGAGAGAGAGAGAGAGAGAGAGAGAGAGAGAGAGAGAGAGAGAGAGAGAGAGAGAGAGAGAGAGAGAGAGAGAGAGAGAGAGAGAGAGAGAGAGAGAGAGAGAGAGAGAGAGAGAGAGCAAGAGAGAGAGAGAGCAAGAGAGAGAGAGAGAGAGAGAGAGAGAGAGAGAGAGAGAGTATACGAGGAGCATAGAGCCATACTTGAGAAGTGCTCTGCCGGGCCAAGTCAAACCATACTGCTGACCTTATGGCGCATGAGTTTGCATCCGCCATTAGACTGATCTGTTATCTTTTAAGGAAGTGGTTGTGGGTGTGAGTTCCCACATGTATGTGTATGTACTGGAGGTGAGTGGACCTGAGTAATCCAACCTGGGGGAAATAAGCCGCGCTGCAGGTTGCTGCCACAGTATCCAATAGATCACCATTAGTATTCGATTATTGTGATAATGTCTATACATTCAGTACCTTCAAATTTAAAACTATAATCGTCTGCTCTTATTGTTTTGGCTTAATACTTATACTTAAGAGGTGATAAACATATTAAATGGATACAATGTGTGATATAAGAGCGTGGAACGTATCCGGTACGTGTCCATGCTGCTAGGCGATGACGTAA
>NC_091583.1:21143284-21145784 GCF_042767895.1 Penaeus vannamei | reverse complement strand
TAGAGTGTATTGATTAGATGGAAAATAATACGGGATATTCATTTCAATAATTTGAATTCCCTTCCCCTGCCGCTCAACAGCCTCCAACCCCGTTACTCCGTTGCTATGAAGAGGCTCTCCACAAACTCTTAAGACTTCTCTATGTTACATAAGGAGCATATACTTCTTTCTTCTTTTATAAAGTTGTGCATATACCATTCCCCATTAACTTGGAAGCATCCACGCGGAGCATTTATATCCACATTTGAATTAATATAAACCCGCTCTCGATTTATGCAAACCGCGGGCACCAGAGGTCTTGTACCATTTTATTTCGCTTTATATTATAGCCATGTATACTTGATAACAGTTTAATAATTTGATTTGTAAAGCAAGTATTGGATATGAGGATGAATGTGTTTTATCTGTATTCGCCATCTGTCATGAGAGGAATATTATGCAAAATACTTATTTTATTCTTTAGATACTAAAATATCATTAAAATTATAAATACATGGACAAAATAACCCATGACCATCAGGCTCCGTATATTTTGTAAAAAGGTCGCTATATTGCAGTACTAATTTTTCTGAATGTACATGTTTGTATATATATATATATATATATATATATATATATATATATATATATACACATATATGTGTGTGTGTTGTGTGTGCATATATGTACAAGTATATCTGTATATATGTATATGTGTTTGTGTGTGTGTGTGTGTAAACATGTGTATGTACACACACTCACACACACACACACACACACACACACACACACACACACACACACACACACACACACACATATATATATATATATATATATATATATATCACATAAAACAATGGAATGTATATTCTGCTTTATTGATTGTTATTCATGTTGCAGCCTACATATTCGAGATACACAAAGTATTATTAAACTTTTAAGTTAAACAATACAAAAAATCCTTGTTATGCATGAAGCAATGTTATTTTTCGTACGACCCTGCAACCCCTGCCTGAACCCCCACCATAAGAACCCCTGATTTAGAATATTGTCATTTCTCGTCGATTGATTATCCTGTATGATTCGCAGGGCATGAATCTCAACCTGAAATCAGTCATACTAAAGTAAGTGAATTTATGATCGTGTATCTGACGGGATATGTATATCACATATTAGTTCGTATTGTTTCCCAAACACTTGTATCCTGTATAAACACTTGTATGAATTACATGTCATATTTTTTCCCCCTCAGGTTGTCCCTTATATTATTGGTTTGGGTAGTGGTCGTTCTCGTTATCCTTAGAAATTCGAGTAGAGAAAGACTTTCCGTTCGAAATTTTCTACTGAATGGAAATATTGCCATCGCTGAGACGGCCGCCGCCACCGCCGAGCCAACGGGTGACGCAAGAGCCCTCCCAGTCCCTCCCCCTGTGATCGTTACGGAAACGGATGGAGGCAAACCGGCAACTTCGTGCTCGTGCAAGGCAGTTCCTCTGTTTCGTTCTGACGTTTACCAAGAACAGCTCTCGCAACGAATCACGTGGCTGAACATGAGCTCGTTGGAACTCCTGATGAAAAACCATCCCAATTTTCCTTACAGCATGATTGTAAACACCAGTAAAGAGTTCTGTGAGCTCCTACCATCTTTGCATGAGTGAGTCATGGATGCGGACCCTTTATGAAAATAATTTGGAATAAAGCGAATTAAAGTTAATGTAGAGATCACAATTCTTATTTCTATTACATTTATTTACACGTTCCTTTATCCCTACGTACATTTACCCAATCACTTATTTGTCGGCATATCTATTAAACATCTACAGAATAGAATGGGACGAAACGTATTATCAAGTCGCGGAGGTCCCTGGCACGACCTATTTCCTCTACTCCGCCTTCCTGGACAACCGCCCCCTCGCAGGTCAGTCCATGAATGAACCACATTCACGTTGACAAATGTAGAAAATGTGTAAATGAGAATGAACATCTTCACAATACAAGAGATGTATTTGGCCGGTTTTCTAATACATCTTAGACGAAGATATATTCGAAACCTGTCAAATACAACCCCAGTTTCCCGAATCCATAAACAGCAAAATATAATCTTTGCTTTATCCTCCGTAAATTGAGGTACCCCTTATATCTGTGATGAAGGTCAAGTACCCTCAACATAGAATGATTCTCAATTATTTTTCCTTCTCTATCCCCCAAGAGACACGTCCTTGTATCAGGGTCCTAGCGTTCACGAAAGCCAGGAAGCCAACCGCCCCTTGGTGCTACATCTGGTTCAACGCCACAGGACCGCCAGCCGTGTCGCAGGTTACCAGAAAAGGTAGAGGTCCTATGATGTCTGTTTATTAGTAAATAAGTATACTCAATTACAAACTCACAAACAGCATAATGATGGCTAAATCCTCACTTTCTTGAAACTACTGATTATGATTTTCTAATCTTTTTCACTTTGCTTCTTGACAACTTGTTCATCTGCTTCCTTTTCGCTTGTTGAGATTTCGTGGACTGG
>NC_091583.1:21133284-21135784 GCF_042767895.1 Penaeus vannamei | reverse complement strand
CATAGTCAGCATTGTATATAGAGACGATTGTAGTATAATCAGGATGAACAGGCTGGCCCGCCCTCGTAGGCGGGTGTTGCGCCTTTTTCGATGTTACACCGATGGCCTCAAAGTCGAGTTTCCCATGCTCTGGAATAACGACATCCGTACTCCTAACCGAAATAACCGTCGCGTTCAGGAGTCAGTCATAGCCGCCGCGATGGCCGAGTGAGGAGGGTGCTCGTATTCGGAGACGGATTTTCTGCTTGAAATTGCAACTAGCCAGGAAAAATGCCAGAGATATGCTTCCGCCACGGCCTCCTCCGTCGGGAGAAAGCTGTATCCTCCGGCCTAGGACCTCCTGCCGGACGCACCCTGCGTCCTTAACATTCTGCGGCAAAGGAGCACCCTCCCTACTAATTAGCGGCATTAATCAATCAGGTTAGTACCTTAAAAATCCTAGGTTATTGTAGGTTATCGGCTCCGCATCTAGTTCGTGTGCGCTCTATCCTGCCGTGAATACGTGGTGGAGGTTTTGTTTCCTCGGCGGGGGTTTGGGGGCGGCAGCCCCCTGCAATGGAAAGTCATGTGAATAACCATGATTATTTTCACTGTGAGGTTATATTATTAGGGTAATTTTATATATTACGTCCGCCGCTCCGACATCGTCGCCAAGTTTGTCGCTAACGGGGGGTTTCCGCGCAATAAAACCTACATATTTGCATTGTATAGAGTGAGAGGAATCCAACGATACCAAAATCGTCGATATCGGTTATGCGGACGTAATATAGAAAATTACCATAATTTCCTAAGGATGGACCCATGTTGAGATCGCTATTGATTCGACAAAGATGCATTGGTTCTAATTGCAAAGATGTATGGACCCCACTGGAAGCGTTTTTAAATGTATTTTTCTTATTAAATGCATATCAATATAGCCAAAATTTTGTTATAACAAATGGAATAAATCATAGTGATTATCCATGAATGGTTTGTTTGTTTAAACGTTAACACTTCAAATGGGGGGGAGGAGTAATAAGCGGGAATATTGTTACACTTGACAGAAGGTTTCATCCTATTACCCCGAACACAGGCATGTAAGTGCTGGCTACTAAAAATCTTCTTGTACCCAAGAATTTAATAATGTAATGCTTGATAAGTGAATTAACAATTATGGAATCCCTGTGTTCTGAATTGTGATGATTCAGAAAGTCTCCTGCTCTCGCCTTGAACATTAGTATAGAAAAAGATAGAATATATATTAAAAAATAAAAACATAGAATGAGGCGATGACACACGGAATGATGCCTGCCTTGTTTGGGAATATTTATTTATCATTTACTTTTTGGGCAAATGGATACAGCAACAGACTTAGTCAAAGAAGACAATTCCGGTGGTATCAAGGAATAGATTGAGAATGGGATTATCCGTCAGAAGAAAGAATAAGGAAGGGAAAATAAAGGTTAAAAAGAAGGGACTGATTACTTTATATACAATTAAGTAACAGAAAGATACTGGAGGAATGGAAGGGGGAGGGGTGATTGTCTCGATCCCGTCTCACGTTTCTTTTATAATGTGTTCATTGTAATGATTACTGATTCATAATTAGTAGGCCAAGGGAGGGTGCAAAGTAGAGTTAAACTTTGACTTGTTAGATGAGAAGAATACTTGTTTTTCTTACATCTATTGCTAAGGTTTCATTGTGATATGCCACCTGTTTATTACTGTTATGGAATAAAAAGTTAATGGCCAAGAATGTTTCTATGCCCAGTCTATATTTGGCACACATGAGCCAAAGACCGTTGTCATGCTACCCATATCAAAATTTTGTAAAAGTATATATTATTCCATATATGACGAATTCTTATATATATACTTATACATTATATGTATATGTATGTGTATATATATATATATATATATATATATATATATATATATATATATATATATATACTGTGTGTGTGTGTGTGTGTGCATGTATATGCCAGTAGATATATGTCATATATATGATATATATCATACATATGTATATATATATATATATATATATATATATATATATATATATATAAAGTGTGTGCATGCATGTGTGTGTATGTGTGCATATATATATATATATATATATATATATATATATATATATATATATATATGTGTGTGTGTGTGTGTGTGTGTGTGTGTGTGTGTGTGTGTGTGTGTGTGTGTGTGTGTGTGTGTACACATATATGTGTGTGTGTGTATATATATATGTATGTATATATATATATATATATATATATATATATATATATATATATACGTGATAATTTCTGATTGATTTTCCACTTGGGAACCGTAATTTCAGAAAGAAAAAGGAGAGCCAGGGCTGTGGTCTTTATTGTAACGTTTCGAAAAGTTATAACTCCATCAGACTAAAACATAGGTACAAAGTAAATGCAAGAGAAGTGAACAGAAAAGAAAGAAAAGAAACAGACAGAAACATTGTGCGAAGATACACAACATTGGGCGAGGGTGAGAC
>NC_091583.1:21123284-21128284 GCF_042767895.1 Penaeus vannamei | reverse complement strand
TAATGCAAATAAGAGATTCGAGTAGTAGAGCTACGCGCGCGTACACACAAACACTCTCGCTCTCTCTCTCTCTATCTCTATCTATCTATAAGAGGTACTAACAAGCCTCTTTATATAGTTGTAATTGGAGTACAGGTGGTGTCAGTGATACACGTGTGGCTGTTCTCTTTATTGCTAAGTTACACACACAATTTATAGCGACACAAGAACAGGGTATCTGGTGGTGCGGGATGTCAGGTCAGGAGTGACCAGCCTCATGCTCTGCTAGGGCGGGCGACCGTCAGAGAGTGAGTGAGAGTGAGGGTCAGTTTGGATGACCTTATCTACCCCTTGGCGGCGTGACTTCTGGGTTCAGCGAGGGCAGGCAGGGAGCGTGGGTTATCAGCGTGGCACACTGCCACGTGGTGACCATGCGGCCCAGTGATGTATTGCATCTATTGCACCCTTAATACCGCTCTTTATTCGGCTCGGCCACCCCATAGCCTCGTCCTCGTGGCGTCATCTGAATCACTTCAAGGGTGACCTACCATCGTACCCATCTACTGGTCGTCTCGTCGCGTGCCTGTTCTCGGTTGTCCTCGTGCATCTCCTTGTTGTCGGCCTCTTCATCTTGGTCCTTGGTGCATCCATCCGTCATCGACGTTCACACGTCCTCGAAGGTTTCGCCTAGATCCTCCTTGACTTCGTTTCGTCCAGTCGTCCTCGTAGTCCTCATCCAGGTGGTACTCGGCGGCATCGTCGTCCACACGTCCTCGCAGATTCGTCCAGGTCCTTCTCGGCTGCGGCTCGTACCGACGTCCTCGTAGCCTTCGCGTCTAGGTCTACGGCGTCCTGGGCAGGGGCGTCCTTTCGTCTGAGGGCGGCTTACTCCTGCGCTGGGGAGCTCCAAGAGGTTAACCGATCTACGGGGGTCCAGGCAGGCGGCTTTTCATAGCATCATGGGGCCTGCTCTGACGAGATCTTGGTTCTTCACTGGATCTACGGGAGTAGTGACAGGCGGCGCCCGTCCACTTGATCTGGGCTGCTTAATACCTGCAATTTCGCATCCTCGTCCTTTGGCCTGCGGCGATCTTCTGGCGATGTTCGTTTCACGGCATTGCAAGGCGATCGTGCTGCAGTTAGATCTCATTTGATGCCGCGTCGGATATACACGTCCATTTTATACATGAACCAGTTCATAAACGTAACGGCCAGATATTAAGAGAAAAAGAAAAACGTGTGCGATTATCCCAAGTGTTGATACGACCGAAAAATTGCCCAACGTTTTTCGCTACACGATAAAAGAGAGGGAACTATTGTGTGTGTGTGTGCGATTTTCCACGAGACTGCTTACTATAATCGTCCCTTGAAGGTAATGTAGCGAGAAAATGGCTTTGATCAAACTGAGTAGGAGCAGGTTGTCACTTATACATCTAGTAGAAGAGAGGGAAATGATGTTCTTTTCCAAATGTATGGGGCGGGAACAAAGTAAAAAAAAAAACAAAAGAACGTTTCAGTTGGGGAATGTAGAGGGATAATTTCAGAAATTGCAAGGATCTCATCCAGCTGATAGGAAAACGTACAAATGCTCCTTCCAATTCAAATGCTTGTGGGCGATTGTGATTATATTCACCCCCCCCCCCCCCCAGCTGTGCGACTATTCGGTGCGACTCTAGCGGCAGTCGGTCGAGTTTAAACAGCCATACACATATTTCAAGGTCTCGTGTCAATCATTTGATACGAATTTCTTACACACACACACACACACACACACACACACACACACACACATACACACACACACACACACACACATACATATATATGTATATATATATATATATATATATATATATATATATATATATAGTAATGATAATGATAATAATAATAACGATGATAATAATAATACGCACGCACGTGTTCATGTGCATTATGTTTCGTAATACGGGGTGTGGGTGTGTGTGAAAGAGGAAGAGAAAGAGAGGGAGTGAGTGAGTGAGAGTGTGTGTGTGTGTGTGAGAGAGAGAGAGAGATATATATATAATATATATATATATATATATATATATATATATATATATATATATATATACAAATATACATATATATACAAATGTATGTTTGTATATGTATTCATATATTTATATATACATATTTATCTGTTCATTTATTTATACATTTTTATATTATATATATCAAATATACACACATAAACATAAGCATGTATATATATATATATATATATATATATATACATATATATATATACATACATATAAATATTATATCATATATATTTATATATAGATAGGTAGATATGCGAGTGTGTGGGTGTGAGTGTAGAAACACAGTCACACATTATGGTCCTATACAAACATACATACATGTACAAGTGTACGCATAGATATCCAGGTGTACTTCAAACACCTGTTTATATCTACGTTCAACCTCCGGTCTGACACCGTCCTATTGTCTTAGTAAATATTACGAAAATCACTTACACTGTGAACGACATTAGTGCGTGGTTTTGGAGTGAGAAATGAGTCCTTTCTGTGGAATTTACCATCGGTTTTATTGTTTTTTATTGTGAGTCTGAAAGGCACCGCTAATTTACGAACAGAAAAATGAATCACGGTAGAAGATTTAACGAAAGGCATCGCTAATTCACGAACAGAAAAGAGAAAAACGGAAGATTTAACGAAAGGCACCGCTAATTTACGAACAGAAAAGTGAATAGCAGTAGAATATCTAACGAAAGGCACCGCTAATTTGCGAACAGAAAGAGAAAAACGGCAGAAGATTCGACGATTGATGGGCTAATCAACATTGCAAAGTAAGGGAGTCGTCCCGAGAGCAGGAGGGAGGAAGGAATCATTATCAATTTTTCGGTTTGAAAAAAATATGCCAGTATTACTGACTCTATTGATTTTTTTTTTAATATATCTTTTATTAATAGCATGCATATCCTATAACAAATGGGTTGCTCAACGGCGATTTTCTTCCATCATTTCGCAATGCCTTTCCGCTACGCCGAGTAACTCGACGTCTGAACGAAGAGCAACCAGCATGAACGCCTTTCTGCTCTGATCCAAGAGGCAGATCAGCAATTTTCGTCGCCCTTCATCTCCTGTCCTCTTAAGCGAGCCTCCTTCAAGCACCTCTTTAAGCCTTTCTTTTTAAAGGTAGGATTCGATTCGATTCAAATGTGACTCTTATGACGTAAGCGCACTGCAGCCAATCACAATACTAGTTCCTGGTGCAACAGCCTGTGCTGAAAGTAGTTGAAGCCGTTGAATGGACTTAAGGGGGGAAGTAAGGGCTCCTTAAGGTGCTGTCACACTAGCACTTTTTCCGTCAATTTTCTGAAATTTTGTCCATTTTTGAGCGAATTGTCGATTTTCAAGTCAGACGATAATGATCGTTTCCGTCTGAAAACCTTTCCGTCAACTTTTTTTCAGCCAAGCATAGTCAAATCAAGAGCTATGTTCGAGAATGTTCGTATTTATATTAAATAAGATTTTCAAAAAGTTGACGGAAAAGTGCTAGTGTGACAGCACCTTTAGTGTACCGTTTTTTTTAGTGCTTATATACCTGTTCGTGTTGGGCTTGGTTTTGTGAGTTTTCCGCAACGCGAACGTTAAAACAAGGCGAAATTGTGATATATCGTGTGTTCTGTACAGTTGGCGAACAGGCTCATCTCACTCGTTAGTCTGTGTCGTGTACTCAGGTGTACTGGTATACCACCTGTTGAAGAAGCCAAGTATAGGTTGGTGTTAGAATGTGTTCTACCCGTATATTTATATTTTGAGGCAAATAAGGGTATGTAAGCACGTATTCTGCTGTGCCATTAGTCAAAAGGTTTTGCTGGTCGATGCCCCGATGTATAATATAGATTTTTTTTTTTTTTTTTTTTTTTTTTTTTTTTTTTTTTTTTCGAAGCTAAGGGTTTGCCTATATCAGTAAGGGCGACAGCGTAAAGCGTATTCTTCGCGTCTATTGCGTTCGAGTTAAAGGAGCAGGTCGATTTGGGGAAAAGTGTGAGTGGTGCGACTGAAAGATTCGGTGTTTGATGCGTTGATTGATATCTTCGAACGGTAAGATCATCCCGAGGACAACTTGGGGGTCAGTCCGGTATTACAGATCCTTCATTCAAAAAAGAAAAAAAAAAAAAAAGTTTGCTAGGTTCAATGTCCTGTAGATAATATATAAATAAATATATAAGTATGTATATAAAGATATGGTTATAGGGTTGATCAAGGGGATGGATGCCTCCATTCTATAATTATCTTTACACCTCCACACAACACGTGGATAAAGCTGATAAAATCGCACACATCTGGTGTAGAAAATTCTGAAAATAACAAGCGAGATTATCGAATTTCATTTTGTTATCTCTGCGGATCGATAAAAAAAAATAAATAAATAAATAAACGATTGTGTCTGTACATTTTCATGCCATTTTTGCGTTATTCATACAGAAAAATATTTATATCATGAACGACGAAAAGACTTTATCATAACTATCATCTAGATCTCCCAGCGCCGTTCTTTTAATAGGATCGTCAAATGTAAAGAAATAACTTTTATCCACCTGTTTTAGCGATAAGCTCTCCTGTTCTACCAAGAGGCGTTCTATTTGTGATGATTATTTGTTGATCTTTAGCTACAAACTCGCTGCCTATGTTTTCCATCATTTATTTACAATTATTGGAATAAACAAACAACGAAATGATAAGCCTGTTACATTCTTTAACACAAAATTTATCGTTTTCATTTATGTACTTCATAGTCACCATTCAGACATATATTTACGTCTTCGTTCATCGTTAATCATCCCGGTCGTCACACCCCGGCTGGACTTGTATGAAACGACCCCGAAGGACATCTCACGTGCATGTGTTCTTGGAGAGAAATCCTTTTTTCCGTAAGGATCAATTTGCCAATGCTCATGCGTTTTAATCGTTCCCTGCAGATACTTTCGTCATATAGAGGTCATGATCGAGCCACCTGCTACTTAT
>NC_091583.1:21098284-21103284 GCF_042767895.1 Penaeus vannamei | reverse complement strand
TTCTGTTTTAGAGGCATTTTGATGGTTGTTTTAGATCCCTGGGGAAAAAAAATATGTAGGATGTGAAGGTCGTTTTGCTTATTACGTGATAATATTCATAAGGGCACCTACATATGCACCGTATGTGTGTGTATTTGGATAACGAGTGACTGCTCCAACTCACCAGCATCAATGAACAGTTGAACAAAAACTTGCGTATAGGAAAGTTGATAATTATGACGATGTCTTATTTTTACTTTTCTAGAATTTTAACCCGGAAATAATTTTATTCCCTTTTCCCTTGTGCATGTGCATGCGTGTGTACATATATATGTATATATATATATATATATATATATATATATATATATATGTGTGTGTGTGTGTGTGTGTGTGTGTGTGTGTGTGTGTGTGTGTGTGTGTGTGTATGTATGTATGTATGTATATGTGTATATAAATATGTGCTCCTGCATATGTTTATATATTCATATGTATATGTATATACGAGTATATATGTATATATGCATATATATATTATATAATATATGTATTTATAGATATATATACTCATTCATATAGTGTTATGTAATATGTGTATATCAAACCATTATTCACAGTACATATATAACCATTCTTCGATGTGAACTCTACAGTGCATGATATGTAATGTCACCTTCAAATAGCTACCACAGGTAACCAGATGACAGCTCCAATTATATCTCTAGAGAATGATAGGTACTTGAGCTTCCATTGAAATCATCCTGAATTCTAAATTCCACTAGAAAAACACGAACTAGGAGAATGAGGAATTATATATATATATATATATATATATATATATATATATATATATATATATTCAACTTTAATTTTGCTTATTGTGTGTGTGTGTGTGTGCACGTATATATATATATATATATATATATATATATATATATATATATATATATATATATATATATATATATATATATTCATTCATTCATTCATTCATTCATTCATATATATATATATATATATATATATATATATATATATATATATATATATATATATATATATATATATATATATATATATATATATATATATATATATATATATATCAGTAAAATTAATCACATTTTAACTGTTCCAAAACAATATGCCCTTTTCCAGCTTTATGGATATATTAATTGCCAATACGGCTGTATTGGCAATGATGAATGCTTCGGCAGCGTGAAATGAAAATGGAATTGATGTCCTTGTTAAGTTAAGCTTGCTTTAACAGAATTTTAACCGCATTGCATATTCGGCAGGAAAGTGCCGGAGAGAGTCCTTCCAGTGCCCGAGGGACGTGGCCTACCTCGGCCTCTTCGCCAAGACCTGCGGAGAAGCCTGCAGGAAGCCCGGTTCGACGGTGGAGGTCTCGGCTCTCCTGAAGTACAAGGACCAAGTCTCCAGTGCCGTTGCCAAAGTCATAAGGGACCTGCGTCTCTAAAATCCGTTGTTGGCCTTCCCCAATTGTAGTTTGCATCATAGGGATGAGAGTAAAGGAGAGTGGTAACAACGAGAGGGAAAGGAGGGTGAGGGAGAGTGGTAATTAAGATGGATACTCGTAGGCAGAAGTGATACGCGTGTATGGATGCACTCTTTTTTTCTCAAGAGTTGACACACAAGTTAAATGGAACACGATACGAGACGTAGGCGCTGGTGATACCCGCGGCCTCAAGCCCTAGCAAGGGCGCAGCCGCGGGAGGGTGAGCGGTCCGGTCAGCAGGTTAGCTTCCGTCTCGGTGGGAACTGGGCGAGTGAGCGGCCAGCCCGCCCTGGCGAGACAGGGACATGGTCTCAGTGAATGAGAGTGCACTTCTTATAGGCCTGGGTCGCGACCCAGGTTGGCTTGGGTTATGTTTACGTGCAGGCGGACCAACGCGCGAACCATGCATTCTCAAGCGTGGCGTGGGTTCGCACGGCGGGTACCCTCGCGCACACACCACGTGGTATGCTATAGAGGGATCCCCTGAGGATAGGAGGACATAAAAAGAATACTCACAACATATGTCGCTATGCCGTAAAAGGCGACTGTAAGGACGCTTACCAACCCGCACTGGGCCAGCGTGGTAGGGACTTGGCCTTTTTCATCTGTGTGCCACCTTACACCCCCTCTCCATCCCTCTCTATCTATCTATCTCCCTCTTTCTCTCTCCCTTTTTCTCTGTCTGTCTGTCTCCCTCCTCTCTCTTTCTCTTCCCTCTCTCTCCCTCCCCCTCTCTCTCTTCTCTCTCTCTCTCTCTCTCTCTCTCTCTCTCTCTCTCTCTCTTTCCCTCCCCCCCTCTCTCTCTTCTCTCTCTCTCCCTCCCCTTCTCTCTCTCTCCTCTCTCTCTCTCTCTCTCTCCTCCCTCCCCCTCTCTCTCTCCCTCTCTCTCTCTCTCTCTCTCCTCCTCCCCTTCTCTCTCTTCTCTCTCCTCTCTCTCGCCCTCCCTCCCCCTCTCTCTCTTCTCTCTCTATCTCTCTCTCTCTCTCTCTCTCTCTCTCTCTCTCTCTCTCTCTCTCTCTCTCTCTCTCTCTCTCTCTCTCTCTTCTCTCTCTCTCTCTCTCTCTCTCTCTCTCTCTCTCTCTCTCTCTCTCTCTCTCTCTCTCTCTCTCTCTCTCTCTCTCTCTCTCTCTCTTCTCTCTCTTTCTCTTCTCTCTCTTTCTCTTCTCTCTTCTTCTTCTCTCTCTCTCTCTCTCTCTCTCTCTCTCTCTCTCTCTTCTCTCTCTCTCTCTCTCTCTCTCTCTCTCTCTCTCTCTCTCTCTCTCTTTCTCTCTTCTCTCTTCTCTGTCTCTCTCTCTCTCTCTCTTTCTCTCTCTCTCTCTCTCTCTCTCTCTCTCTCTCTCTCTCTCTCTCTCTCTCTCTCTCTCTCTCTCTCAGTACCATCCGAGTCACTGTCGTGATTGGACGTCGTCCGGCCTTAGCTTTTACTTTGAAAGTCCGAAACAAGGCAAACAATACACATCTTGTAGATCACTCCATGTACGGCAAAGGAAGGGCCTTTTCTGAGAGTGAAGAGGATAAAGATATGCCCGGAAATTTTTCCAGAAAAGGTAAACAAACTGGCGACGAAGCCGACAATATAGGCGGAGTCTAGGTCTGTGTAGGTAGGCCTTCATCAAAGTCAAAGCCAGCCAAGAACATAATTAAAAGCGTTTTAAGCAGGGGAGCGCTTGGCAAGAATTCTTGTCAAGCGCTGTACCGTTCCCTGCTTAAAACGCTTTCTAAGGCAGGCAGGCCCTCTTCAGTGATGCCAGACATGTGGAAATGTCTTTTTATAAAGTACAAATCATAACAGCCCTTGATGAGCATAGAAATATCAAAATAACACGCGAAATATACATACTTGGGTGTTAAAAGCAATATTCCCACCAACAATCTCGGAAAGAGATAACTTATGCACAAGTCGAGGGTGTTTATTTCACTGGCGGTTGGTAACAGTTTGAGCGCGCAATTCAAAACAGCTGACAAACTAGCGCCGCATCAAGATGGCAGAGTAAATCTACCCAAACATCTTAATAAAGCGCATTGTCATATATCCGATTTTATGCGGTTAAATATAAATCATCGAATACAATATCAACAGAAGACTGCTTCTAGAATTTCTCAGACTGTTTTCCCTTGAAATATTCTTTATTTCATAGAATAGCAGATATATTCTCGATTTAGAGAGACGAAGAGTTTAACAATAAGAGGTAAATTGTTCGTCTTATAATAATTTGTTATTTATAAGTAAAACACTCTTTATTCTCATAATCTCAATTCGTTTTCAGGTAATTTCAATTTCTTTGAATGTGATTTTAAGAAACAGAATCAGATACCGTGAAAAAAATTATTTATCTGATAAGATATTAAGCGGAGTTCCTGGCCAACGCCCGCATTCGAAGGATCGTGACCAGTACGGTACGCGACCGACGCCGTTGCCATGGTGACGGTACACCGCTTGACGTAGCAAGCGCAAGTCAAGCCATCTACGGAAGTCGCTTGAGAAAGCAAGCGAAATGCTTGAGTTAGCAAGAAAAACGCTTGAGATTTCAGGCAAGAACTTTCCCTGCTTAAAACGCTTTTAGTTTTTTTTTTTTTTTCTGGCATTAAAAAATATGAAGAAATAACCAAGCTTTTTTTCCTTCCGGCATTAAACAATCATATGAAGAAATGGTAGAATAGGCACTTTGTCTTCAAGGTGAATTAAGCCTAACAATCTGAGACTTCACATTGGAAATCGTGCAACAGGAACAACGAAGGGAAGGGCAAGAAAACACACGAATATGCATATTCGTGTGTTTTCTTGCCCTTCCCTTCGTTGTTCCTGTTGCAATCTGTTCAACATGAATTCCACACATTGGAAATCGTGTACCGTACTTTACTACGACATGCCAAGACATCGCAACCAAACTGACGACAGAGTGGAACAGAATAAGGCTGCAGAGGCCGGAGAGTGGAGAGACACACCAAGATTCTAATCAAGGACTATCCGCCTGTTGTGCTCGTGGAGTGGGCGAAGAGGAGGATGACAGGTGAGCGGACACAGTGGCAGATAATCGCGTGTTGGAAAGGTGTTATATAGCGAGAAAGAAAGGTTTGCTCCCATAATACCACCTTGTCCAGTGGTAAGGTTCATCGAGTCCCCCAGAATCTGTGCCAGGTGTCGGCAGCGGGGTCACTTCAAGGGCGGGTGACGTGTGGGTTTGCGGTGGTCGACACGAGTCCAAAGTGTGCGTGGATAAGCTGGCAATGGACGATGCAGACAAGCCTATTGTGAAATGCCCGGGGTGTAAGGGTCCACACAAAGCCTGGTCCTGGGCGTGCCCGAAGAGACCGAGGTGGGAAGGAGCCATTGGGAAAGAAAAGCCTTTGCGAAAAGATGTATCACTGAAATCCCGCAAAAGATAGTAAATAAAGAGGTGCCACAAATTGAACGTGGAAATGATAAAGACGAAAATAGTCATAATCAGTTAGACACTGGTGAAACAGGGAGAGAAAAAGAAATCGCTGATATAAAGGAATG
>NC_091583.1:21078284-21093284 GCF_042767895.1 Penaeus vannamei | reverse complement strand
AATCCGGCACACGTATTGTCACATGTTTATCCCCATATTCTTATCAAAACAAGTGTTCGCTCTGAACATCTGTTCTTCCTTACGTCTCGTTTACTTACTATCCTTTCTTTCTTTCGTCCGTTCAGAACCTATGGTAGTGATACTAATGAGAATGATAGTGAGGATAATACTGAAAATTATGAGAAAAACAACAACAGCAACAACAATAATAATGATAATAATGATAATAATTATAATTATCATAATGATAATAATAATAATAATAATAATAATAATAATAATCATAATAATAATAGTTATGATAATGATAATAATGGAAATAATGACAAAAATGATAATAATGATAGTAATATTGATAATAACAATATCAAATATAACAATGATAATAATGACAATAGTAACAATAATAATACAAAATATCTGAACGGTACATTACTACTTCTATAAAGGCACTGTAAATATACTATTGAGATAGAACAATATAGGTGGCGTGTGTGTGTGTGTGTGTGTGTGTGTGTGTGTGTGTGTGTGTGTGTGTGTGTGTGTGTGTGTGTGTGTGTGTGTGTGTGTGTGTGTGTGTGTGTGTGTGTGTGTGTGTGTGTGTGCGTGTATGTGTTAAATGAATAAAAATATCAAAATATAATGTAAAGTGCTGAAATATCAGCCTTATTATATGCGACGCTATTTTCCAAATATCATAACTTTTGATAAGAATATACATATCATCAAACTTCACTGAGCTACCAAAGCACATCTACTTTTCAATCTCGAAGATTACATTCATTAGATATATTACAGTGAAATAACAGAAATCACGAACTTATACAAAATATGTTGAATTTGCCCAGTCGAATCCTAGGCTCGTTTCTGTCTCCAAGTGCGACGAAAAGCCAGGGATAGAAGGGAGGGGGGGGGAATAGAAGGGGTGGGGTGTAACGTTTTAAATATGCCGGCAAAAGGGAGTGGTTATTGGATTTGTTGTATCTTAAAATAAGAGCGGTAAATTACCTCTATTTTCTCTCTCTCTCTCTCTCTCTCTTTTTTTACTTGTGTTCAATTAAAGATTATTCGAATATCTAGGAATCTGCCGACAAATACCGGTCGAGATCGGTATTGGTTCGACATATAAAAGATGTGCTGTTTATAATCTTACACACGACATTGATATAGGAAAAAAATTAGTGTTATAGTCAACAGAGTACATTAAGATGATTATATATAAATGGCTGGTTTGTTTAAATGTTAACAATTCAGTGGGTCTTAGGTTAACCATGAATCTGTTATGTTGAGCGCTGGTATTAAAATTAATGATTAGCTCAGATATTGGAGGTATGCTCGATAGGTTGATATAATTGTGAATGTGTATGTTTTGCATTGTGATAACTTAGACATGTCTTGGCTTCACCCTGAACGAAAGAGGAAGCAACGTTGGAGAAAGTCTGACAACACCGCACGCCACGACTAGCTTTGTCGTTAGAAGAAATTTCGTTTTATAATTTTTTAAAGGGCCGTGGATATAGTAACGGATATATATAGATAATTCTCACTGTATCAGGTTATAAATTGTAAAGGGAACAATGGACCAGAGTAGAGTTGTAAGAAAGGAAATTGTAGAGGTTAGAAGGGAAGGATCGATTAAGTGAATAACGGAAAATTACCGGTGGAATGGGTTTGACTGTCTCGATTTAGTCTCACGTTTGTTTTCATTATGTTTATAATAATGGATATTGATTTATAATTACTAGGTAAAGGGAAGGTGGAATATAGAGATTAGCTTAATATTCAATTACGTTCGTTAAGAGAGAATATTACATGTTTTTATTGTTCATTTTTGAGATTTACCTTGTGATATGCTATTTATTCATAATCATTTTTATAGAGTAAGATGTTATTGGTTAAGATCCCTATGCCAATTGTATGCCTCGACACACACTAAACAGGAATTAATTCAGTCTACCCCATGAACCTTAAAACCGTCAAGTCATGTTACCCATTTTGAAATTAGTTAGGTAAAACTGGGGCTTTCTCGGGATTTCTTGAAAGTCCAGAATCTCGAGTGGTGGCGGCAATACCAGACATTATTAACGTTAAATTTCATGGTCATGTCGACTGATAGAAAATTTTAAAGGATTAATTAATTGATTAATACTAATTACTATTTTGAAAATTTCCACATAATAGTAAATTCAAAATTGAATAGAAATATATATTTGTACATGAAAACTTAATATAAACATATAAAGTACATACACACACATACATATATATATATATATATATATATATATATATATATATATATTTATATATATGAATACATATAGAGACAAATAGATAAATATAGATATAATGTAAACATAAGTGTGTGTGTTTGTATATAATATATGCGCGCGCGCGCGCGCGCGTGTGTGTGTGTGTGTGTGTGTGTGTGTGTGTGTGTGTGCGTGTGTGTGTGCGTGTGTGTGTGTGTGTGTGTGAGTAAATGAGTATGTGTTTGTGTGTGCGTGTCTGTGTGTTTGTGTGTGTGTGTGTGTGTGTGTGTGTGTGTGTGTGTGTGTGTGTGTGTGTGTGTGTGTGTGTGAGAGAGTGAGTGAGTGAGTGAGTGAGTTTGTATGTGTGTGTATAGTCTCAAATTTGTGTCCAAGTTAGACGACGAGACGCAGGTCCTTCAGGACTTTGGCAACGGCTTTGGAGACTTTGTCCTTGTACTTCAGGAGAGCCGAGACCTCCACCGTCGAACCGGGCTTCCTGCAGGCTTCTCCGCAGGTCTTGGTGAAGAGGCCGAGGTAGGCCACGTCCCTCGGGCACTGTAAGGACTCTCTCCGGCACTTTCCTGTCACAATACAAAACGGTTAAAATTCTGTAAAGATACTTTCTGTCGTTGCTGACACGAAACCTCTCTCAAGAACCTACCTAAAATGCGTCAAAAGTTCACGAATCGCCTGTACTTTGCTTTGAAGATGTTAAAGTATTAAACAATACACACAAATATATCTAAATGCAAACCCTACCGCTTGCACAAACAGCAACGTCATTCGAGAAGACGCCGGTTACGAAATCCATGTCATACGTCGGGTTGTAGTTTGTTGGGTAAATGTCCATCACTGTCCTCTTAGACTGACGCAGAAACTTCAGATATTCAGGGAGAGAAGCGCTGGAGATCGGAGTCCCTAGGTCGCCGTGGTGATAATACCAACGCAGGTCATACGACGGCGGGAGGTTCTCGCCCGACCCATTTCGATTCGAATTTCTAGGCGGGAAAACATGGCCTTGGTGTAACGACAAAAATGGCGGGAAAATATACTAAGCAGCGTTATTGCAGCTGAACGAACGTACATTAAGATCAGGTACGGATGCTTGATTAAACAGATATTTGAAATAAAATGAATAATCAAGCCCTACTGTAGCAATTGGTCGTTGAGCCAGAGCGGGAAGGAGTCGTGGTTTGGCAACATCGGCATTTCGTCGAGGTTGAGACGGGCGAGGAACCGGTACTCGTGCATGTGGCGGAGGACGCAGTCGGTGAAGTACAGGTTCTCCATGCCCAGAACTTTCGAATGTTCTATCAACGCCCAAAGCCTGATAACAAGGAAATAAGAAGATTATAGAGTGTTGTTTTGAGTGACAAGACGGTGGGAGCACAACCGTGTTTTTTGCTGACTGTTCTTTACGGAAATGCTATACAGTGAGTGCCGGTATTCACAGTATATTAGATATATTAACCAGCTTTTTTTTAAATTAGGAGGAGGATTGGTGAAGGGCAGGGGAAGGGAAGTCAGACGGGATTTGGTGGGGGGGGGGGGGGAAGGTCTGTTGTTACGTCTGCCGTCTCTTCTGATGTATCATTTTGTATAATGTTGCCTGTTGTTTGGAGAATATTCCGATTCATAAAATCTATTGTGTTTTTCAATAAACTATCATACTTGAAGGAAGATTCTCGATGTGTCTAAGTCTTTTCTTTGCGATTTTGTCTCTGATGTGCACTGGTGCCACATCTCAAGGTTAATGCTGGTAATAGAAAAGACATGTAAATCGTTATAGACCCCATTTTGGTAATCAATTGTACTAAAAAGATATAGTATATACAGCAATAAATCTTAATGATATCACAACGGCAATATTACACATTTAGTATATTAAAATGTGATGTGGCACGCCTGCATTTGTTGTCGTTGCGTCAGTTGAAAAGGCGGACGACGATATTCGAGTTTTTTTTTTATATAAAATTCAGCAGTAAAAGGTATTAACGTTTGTTAATTCATCAAAAGCGGCATCGAAGCTTTTCTTATTATTTCCAAATCGGAATAATCAAAAGAGGGAATTTGCATAGAAAACAAATTCAAGACAGTCCTTATACGTTAGGACAAAATAAAAGACAGTCCCTACGTTTATGAATAGGAAATAGCTGTAAAAGATAAGAAACGACTAAATTAATGTTTGACAATCAATCAAAAGGGTCTTCCATATCTTTTCTATCATATTCGATCCAGAATTATCTTCTGTACGCGTCATAAAAGTTAAGTCCGGGTTAAAGTTTAATCCAAATCCACAGTACTTGCACAAAAGATGTAAGAGACACTGCCAGGCGCACGATTCAATGCGCTTATGAGTAAATCTGATCTTTTAAGAGCGGGTATCTGTGTAGTGGCAATTAGCAGTCACCCTAACACACTAATATTGATAACAAGTCTTTTGTTACAGAGAAAAAGTGCTTCAAACTTATCTCTGTACATATATATGTATACATTTATTCATATATATATATATATATATATATATATATATATATATATATATGTATGTATGAATGTATGTATGTGTGTATGTATATAATATCCATATTTATATGTATATATATATATATATATATATATATATATATATATATATATATATATATATATATATATATATATATATATAAGCACGCACATGTATACATATATTCATACATATATATATATATATATATATATATAAATATATATAAATGTGTGTGTGTATATAAATATATATATATATATATAAATATATATATACACACACACACACATATACATATACATACACACACACACACACACACACACACACACACATCTATATATATGCAGAATATATATCTGTATATACTGTGTGTATGTATATGAATGGAAAAACCCTCTACTGTGTTGATACTATGGTAGAAAAACCCAAAATGTGTAAACTAGAGATACACTTCAATAAATCTAGTTTGCACATTGTTTTTTTGCTACCATATATATGTGTATATACATAATACATACATACATACATATATATATATATATATATATATATATATATATATATATATATATATATATATATATTGCTCAAGGTTAACCGTTAACATACTAGATATACTGTGTTAGGTATAATTGCTCTCTACCTGTTTTGAATAGCAACATGAAACCTTCCTGACGTATATGCGCAAGTGTAAGGGGCAATATACGAACACCTGCTTCAAATGTATATACATAGATAGATAGATTGATAGATAGATATGCATATATATATATATATATATATATATATATATATATATATATATATATATAACTATATATATATGTTTATATAACTATATATATATATGTATATATAACTATATATATATATGTATTTATAACTATATATATATATATATATATATATAACTATATAACTATATATATATATATATATTGCATATATATATATATATATATATATATATATATATATATATATATATATATATGTATGTATGTATCAACGCCCAGAGTCTTATAGAAAAAAGAAATGAGAATATACATTATAATAATCATAATAATGATATTGGTAATAGTTATCCAGATAATAGTAGTAATTATACAATAATTCATAAAATGGTATAACGGTAATAGTAATAATGAAAAATAACAGTAATTATATAATAATTCAAAATATGGTACATTAATAATAGCAATAATAAGGATAGTGATGGTAAAAATAGTAAGAATGATGATGATTTAAAAAATATATAATGAGTGAATGAAAATATGTGCATAGAGACATGTTTTTTTAAAATGAGTGGAAAAGAAACCATGATACATGCTTACTAATAACCATATCAAATGATAATTATCATTTAATACGGGATGTACCGTGCGTGACACCTTTGCATTTATCATATTACATTTAGTACATTTACTCACTACGTGTATGCTTCCTATTAATCCATTTGAAAGTAATAATCAGCTGTATTTAGATATAACCTATACAGATAATCAGCTGTATTTAGATATAACCTATACAGATAATCAGCTGTATTTAGATATAACCTATACAGATAATCAGCTGTATTTAGATATAACTTATACAGAATACCAATTACATAGCATAATTATCCTTCTTTCCTCGTGCTATTACTGTTCCTCAGAGAGAAAGACAGAAACAGAAAGAGTCAGAAGCGTGTAGAATGGTGGTAGCTCAATCCTTAAACCAGACTGTTAAAAGCAGGCCATTTTGTCTTATCAACTCCTAAATATCCGCCCCTGACTTAATTGTCACAGATGACACCTTTAATCAGATATGTAAATCCATGAATATTCAAGAAGGTCTTCTGGCATCAGAATTATATCATAAAAATGCATAACGTTTGGTGTTTCAGTGAACATATTTGTGGTCTTGATTCTGTGATCATCCATCAGAAATTGAGCTCACTACTGACGCAGAACTGAAGTTTGAATTTAGCGCGCAAAACGGTGAGTTGCCATGCGTTTTTTTTTTTTTTTTTTTTTTTTTTTAAGCAATAGACTTTTCTACTACATTTAAGTTTATAATAATTGACCGTGAGTATCATAACCATACCATCAAGCACATATTTTTGTACGCAATTTCAAAACTACATATCCGTTTTTTTATTATTATTTGTTCGTTTTCAGAGTAACGTTTTTTGGGGGAGTCATTGCTGGGCTTTGTAAGAGACCGAACGCTGATCAGCTGTGATTCGGAATGGCTGTGAATTTAGTTGATCTTATGCCTGGTGTTGATTCTATCTGATAGCTCAGCCTTTATCATATTATTAAAGTATGTTTCAAATTACCAGTGAATGCAATCCGTCACGGCTTTTCAAAGTTTGTTGTGTTTGAAACCATAACGCAATTTGAATAAATAGTTCACACTAGAAAACAATCGACCAGTCTATATAATATTATTCTTTGTGTTTAAGTCACGTGGTCCACATTGCTTACTTGCGCAGGATAGGATCGTTGACGAGATACGCGAACTTAGTGACGCCAACGAATCCCTCGGCCTCGTAGTACCGCAGGACCTTCTGGATGTTGGGGTGGACGTCCGTCTCGTACAGGAACACCCTGGCGAAGCCCGAAGCCCTCAGGAGCTCCAGCCACTCAACCAGCCGGATGGACACGTCCTCGTGGTAGTAGGAGAGCGCCGGACCGCACACCGCCGCGTTCCACACGGGGGAGCTGTCAGGCCAAGACACGGGATGTACTGGCTGGCCGGCCGGGCGGTTATGCGTCCTACCTTTCAGCAACATACAGCATGAAGCGATCAGCAAGAACCTTATTCAAGCAGACTGGAAATGCAAGTAACGTTGATCGTTTATGAGAAACGAACCTTTTTTCGTTCTTGATTGGTTTAACCAAAGCTGTTGAAGCGTTGCGTTCCATAGACCCAACTACCTGTAACCATACATGTTTCGTCATTATTTTGACAATATGAATGTCACGAAACGTAAGACAGTGTATACCATGACAAAGTAAAACTATGTAAAATGTAAATGAATTAATCAAAGCAAGAACTAAAATGAATACCGTAACCCTTAGAAAACTATGTGAAATGTAAATGAATTAAATCAAGAACTAAAACTAACAAAACTAAGATCTTATGGTAATACTTATTACAATCGAAGGGCATTCGGAAATCCCGTACACCCTGTCTGGAAATCCGAAAACACGGAAATCCTTAAGAAATTCTTAGGAAATCCGGAAATCTCTAGGAAATCCCAAAAATCCTAAAATCTAGCAAATGTTCAATTCGCAGCAATCTTTTACAAAATCTTGGTAATAGCATTAAAGATGTCTTTACAAGTAGGTAAAACAGTGTCATAAAGAGATTAATACCTAAGCAGTTGAAGGGCAGAGGCCGTCTCGTAATAAAGGTGTCATGAATTTTTGACAAAACGTATTGTATGAAAATAATGAATTTATGTTTAAAGTGCCCTTTTTAAGTTCAAACCTTTGTAAGAATCGGACAATTGGTTTTATGCCCATATGTGCCAAGTTTCAAGCAATTTGATTGGCCTGTTGAGTACAAAGATTTTTTTTTTAGTACCAACCAGAACTTATCCGAAATCCTTTTTTTTTTGGGGGGGGGGGAGCCAGGGAAACAAGTACGCACAAGTCAAACAATAAGGCTTAAGTGAATCTTGGTGAATTATTATATCAATAAAAAAAGCACCACAGGATGTTACGCATGTAGCTGCAAGGTCAAGTGAGTTTACTTTAATCCCCTAATGTCTATCCCTGCATTTTTTTTTTTTTTTTTTTTTTTTTTTTTTTTTTTGAAACAGGATTGCTCCCAAATATTACAAGCAAATGTGGAAATTTCTGGAAGTGAGTTGCTTTCAACGATACTCCATTCGTTAATCCCGAGGTTAATCCATCAGATAATGACGAAAAAGAAAAATAATAATAATATTTCGTCTGGGGGTTACAGTAACCTTAGCCAGAGTCATGTTTAAGGGTTAAAAAAAAACAGGCCTTAAATAAATCACCTTTGTAGAAAAAAAAGGTTTAAATCAGAATGAGTATCTTCACAATACAAGAGACGTATTCGAAAATTAGAAACCGGTTAGATACATCTCTTGTATGGTGAAACTATTCATTCTCACTCATACCTTTTCTACACCCGCCAACACGAATACGGTTCAAGTTACCTTTAGCAAATTCTTAACGTACTTCTCACACGGGCGACTCACAATGGACACGGCCACGGGCGTGAGGTGAGAGCTGGCCTTCGGGATTCGACACGTGAGCAGGAAGGTCATGTGGCGATCGTCTGACCTGGGTTGCCAGTCCAGGTAATCTGTAATTAGCGGTTTTGCTGACCAAAGGTATCTGCACGATTGTTGTTGCTAGTGGTGTTGCTTGTTATGATTTTAATTAACGTTTTTTTTTATCTCTATCATTATCATCATTATTATTGTAGTTATTATCATTATCATTATCATTACTATTATTATTGTTGTTGTTGTTATTGTTATTATCATCATCGTTATTATTATAATTACATTATCATTATCATAACTGTCTATTATTACCTCTATTAACATAATTAGCATAGTTATCGTTCCCATTATTGTGATCATAGTCATTATGACTATCATTATTATCATTATTTTCATTGTCATAACTAGCATTCTTATCATCAATAATATCAATATTACTATGACTACTATTATAGTTGTTATCCTTACCATTGTTATTGTTACCAGTAGGTATGAAAGAGCCATTCTCAACCCCCCCGCCCCCCTCCCTTATCAACGTGTGTGCCATACATGCGCCCCCCCCTCTCCCCACATTAAAGTGAGTGCCATCTGTGCCCCCCCCATCAACATGTGTGACAGCTGTGTAACCCCCCCCCCCCCCTTTACCCTAAGGCAAACGAATGCTTTTGGATTTTTTACGTGCGTTTCATCACATGTGTGTGTGTGTGAATATTTTAATATAGATAGATAGATGGATATAGATAGATAGATATGTATGTATATATATTTATTTATATATATGTATGTATATATGTGCGTGTATGTGTGAATATATGAATATATATAGAGATAGATAAATATATAGATAGAAATGTATATATATATATATATATATATATATATATATATATGTATGCGTGTGTGTGTGTTTCCATATATAGATATATATGTAGATAGACAAATATATAAATATATATATGCATATATACAGTATATATATGTAAGTATGTGTGTGTGTTTTATATATATGTATATATATATATATATATATATATATATATATATATATATATATATATGTGTGTGTGTGTGTGTATGTGTGTGTGTGTGTGTGTGTGTGTGTGTGTATAAATATATATATGTATATATATGCATATATATACATATATATATATATATATATATATATATATATATGTATATACATACATATATATATATACAGTATATATATATATATATATATATATATATATATATATAGATACATATATATACATATATATACATATATGAGTTTTTTTTATATATATATACATATATATACATATATATTTATCTTATTGTTCGAAGGAGCCAAAAGAATTCTGTATGGCGCTCGCTGATTGGCGGCATTGCTTTACTAGAGCCATCTGTTGGCTACCTTCAGAACGACTTGATTTACGCTTGTAACTCTGTTGAGGCGAGTTACCATCCTGAATCCCACTTTACAATCGCTAGTAAAGGCGATGGTAACTCACCGCTTGTAAATGTGTTACAATCGTATCTTAGTGAATCCGGCCCCGGACTGCTATAAAATATCTTAGCATATATACTCTGAAGATGCATTACAGCACAAGTACATTCTTTTTAAAGTAATTTTCTACGAATATATGAGGCTTATTTCATAAACATGAAATATGTAAAGTTTATTTTTCTACTTGTGTTCGCAAAGTGGACTGCCAAGTCACAAACTATGAGTGCATATTGTAGTCTCTCTTACCATTATCTTTATGAATGTCTGTCTCTGTATAAGAATTTTTATAGAATTTACTTAAGTCCATAAGTACCATATTTCAAATATCCAAGTACATGTGAATGAAGAAATTAAACAATTGGAAATTATACAAATGAATGTTCATATGATAACTATGTCATATGATAGAGAATGAAATATCTTTTTTACCGATTCTGATGACGCGAGAGACGGCAGGCGGGCCCGTTGTGTTGAACCAGATGCGGCACCAAGGAGCTGTAGGATTCGTGTTTTTACTGTACGCCAGGATACGGATGCAGGGTCGTACGTCTTAGTCAGAAAAAAAGGAAAAAATGAAAAAGATAATTAGAAGATGATTAGATTCTGGCGTAAGAGTTTTTCGACAAGAAAATCAAGGGTATTACCAAGCTTATATTACGATTATCTTTTCGAGATTAGCTCACCCCTATCATAAACATGCGTTTTTAATCTGTGATAAAATTCTCCTCAAACAACGACTTAGTCATATGTACCAGTTGCAATACGGTTATCCAAGAAGGCTGAATAGAGGAGGTAAAGGGTGTCGCGCAACACTCTCACGGTCTGGTAATAAGTATTTTGCCACTTGATCCTGCAAGAAAGGCGAAATCCAACAACAATCGATTTTACCAAAACCAAAAAACTACGCCAACAAAGCCAAAAACTACGCAAAAAAAACGTGCAAAAAATACGCACACGTTTAGAGTTGGCAGCAGTTGGCACCACTTCACGTCAACGACCTCATCGTACATGTTAACCGGCAAGTTAGGGTGCGTCCGTTCCAACACCTCCCTGGACGTCAGATTCAACCAACTCACCGGCAGAGACAACTGTGCTTCGTAAAGTAAACGCGAAGAAAGGTTTCTCAGCTTGCACTGGCAGGGCACTGGGTCACTTGGCTTGGCAGCAGCAGGTGGGTCACCTTGACTGCCGTTACTGGGAAATGGTTCAGCAGCGGCCTTCCGTAGGGTCGGTTTTAGTTGAATATTCACGCTGTGTTTTTTCATAACTCGATGGTGGAACGTATGTACATAAAACACGACAAGGCCGAATGAGACCATCCACAGAAGAAGTAGAAGGGAGAAGTATCTGAAGATGGAAAAAATGATTGTTAGTATTATCCTAATCATGAGCCGAAGGATTATTAATGTTGTTAACATTATTATTATCATAATCATCATAACTGTTATTCTTGCTAATGTTAATATTATCATTATCATCATTATTGTTTTTTATTATTATTTTTACTAAGATGATGACAATAATAATAATTATTATTATTATTGTCATTATTGTTATTATTATTAATTTTGTTATCATTATTATTATCATTATCATTATTATTATTATTATTATTATTATTATTATTATTGTTACTATTAGTAATAGTAATAGTAACTGTTGTTATTGTCTTTATTATTAGCATCACATTTTTATCATCATTATTAGTATCATCATTACTGCCACTGTTACTATTATCATATATTTTGTAATTGAAATTATCAATATCACTTTATATAAATCTTTATCAGCTTATTTATCACCATTAACGTTACAAATATTACTTAATAGAACTTCTACTGCTGGCATTATTTCCTATCATTATCATTATCCTTATAATTATAATTGCCATTCTAATTGCTATAATTAAATCATGATAGTTATTATTACCCTTTATTGTTATTATCATTACTTTTATTATTATCATTGTCATAATTGAATTGTTAAAATCTCCATTATTATCATTTTCATTATTATTATCATTATCACTACTATTATTATCATTACTGATTCTGTTATTATTGCTATCATTATTTGTTTTCGTCATCATTATCTTTATTATTGCTATTTTATCATCATCAATATTATTCTTATTATCATCATTATAATCAACATCAATAATTGCAGTAGTCATTGTAATAGTCATTATCATTGCTGCTGCTTTTCGTTATATTATCATATATTATTGTTATCAACATCAATATCGATATTAATTTCAGTATCACTATTTTCATTATCAGTATCATCAATGCTATTATCAATAGCATTGCTGTTAATGACAGCAGTGTTCGTACTAACGTTTTCATTATTATTGTTATTGCTATTCTACTTTTAACAATTCCCGAACTTAACTTATCATACTTACTTTACTATTTGGTGAGCCATGACCAGCGCAACTACAACATAACGTATATCCTATGAACGAAAAAAAACAGAGGGTAGAAAAAAATGTTGTACCTCAGTAATATAAGGAACACTTGCGAAGCTATAGGGAAAGTGTGTGTGTGTGTGTGTGTGTGTGTGTGTGTGTGTGTGTGTGTGTGTGTGTGTGTGTGTGTGTGTGTGTGTGTGTGTGTGTGTGTGTGTGTGTGTGTGTGTGTGTTGTAGATGATATCAGTTTCATTTGAGAAAAAAATGTATTCACGAAGAAGAAAATAAACAAGAAATGATAACCATAGAAGACTAGATACAATTTATGAGACCAAGTGAAGCAGTTCTTTCAGAATTTGGCTGATTCTTTGTGAGAAATTTCAGTTCCTTGGATTTTTTTTTTTCATGACCTGAAGGTGACGGACTGGAAATCATTACAGAAAACGGAAAGCTAAGAAGACCAGCCGTGAATATTTTGAACATCTTTTAGTTTTAATATTCTTTCATATATCAAAGCTGAATATTTCTGCAAAAGGGAAAGTGGAAAAAAACTGGTGTAGCCGGCCTTTCCAAAGATATTTCTGAACGAGTTCCTGTGCCCATACATCTTAAAAAATTCGAAATCTCGGGTGTATTTAGGATGAACATTTTAAACTGGAAATTGAATGTGTTCACCTCCAAGAAAAATAAGTAATTTTGTTAAGTATACGGTATTAAGGGTGTCGTAGAATGTTCATGAATAGAAATATACTTCAACTTCACCCGCCTCGCACAGGTAACCATACGTGTCACCGAAAAAAGTGAGGAAGAGACACAGACGGACAGACAGACAAAGACAGAAAAGGGAAACAGAAAAATGAAACAAACAGGACAGACAGACAAAGACAGAAAAATGAAACAAACATGACAGGCAGACAAAGACAGAAAAATTAAACAGAAAAATGAAACAAACAGGACAGACAGACAGAGAAAATTTAAACAGAAAGATGAAACAAAAAGAAAGGAAAGGAGAGAGGACAGGATATGGAGTCAGGTACATCATCAGCGATTTCACACACTGGATTATTCGGTTCTCTCTCAATCTTACTCACAGCAATAACGGAAGTATCTTTATCACAGGATCTCTGAGCTACACAGAGTTGTATCTCTTCTAAACCCAGATTTGCGTTAATCAAACCAAACCGGAAACTCTACAGGTATACAGTTTAATTCCACAGGTATAACTTATTAACAAAAGCACCGAAGTCACTCTTGTGCTTCTAACGTTCGATATGAACTTCGTCGTAGAACAGATCACAAGCGGAATACGTTTTCGAGTATTTGTTAGACAACGTACCTGGACTGATTGTCACGGTAAAGTCAGAGACAACAGGTGAGCACTGTACAAGTGTTTATTTTTTATTAAAGACAGCTGTGTCGGGGGAATACTTATGAATATGAGTGTGCGTATGTGCGTGATGTGTGTGAGTGTGTACGGGTGTGTGTGTGTGTGTGTGTTTGTGGTTATGTCTGAAAAGAGAGAGAGAGAAAAAGCAAACAATAATATTTCATTGCACTATATTGTTCACTTTACGGGTGTTTTTTTCTCCAAAACACCTGCGTAGGTGCTTAATTGTAAATAGAAAAGTGAATAAATATTTACATTGTATATATGTATGTCTGTTTGTATGCGTGTGTGTATGTGTTAGTATATGTGTGCTAAAAGATAGAGAGAGCAAGCAGTAATATTGCACTGTAACTTTTTACCATTACCATTGGTAGCAGCAACAGTACTAGTAGTAACTCCAGCAGTAGCAGACGTAGCCATAGGAGTAGTAACAGTGATAATGGTATTAATGGAAATAGCAGTAGCAGACAGGGTAATATGGGATGGTATAAAAACAACTGAATTCGTAATAGTGATAATAAAACTGAAACGGGTAATACTAACATGCTGGTAATGCCTGTAGCGCTACCAATAATGAACATAGTATAACAGTAGTGTTGGTTTTGATAGCAGTATCTGTAATAGCATGGCAGCAGCAATAATGACAGGAAGTAATAACAGTAATGCAGAGCGTGGAATTCGTATAAAAGGAAG
>NC_091583.1:21068284-21075784 GCF_042767895.1 Penaeus vannamei | reverse complement strand
TTCACTGGATCACATCTTTCCTTTCCAGCAGGACACAATTCCTTTTCTTACTCTGATCTCCCACTATCCACTTCTAATTCTGCAACTAGATTTTTTTTTTCTATCCAGAGCCTCATTTATCGAATAAGATACTCGGCGACTGCAAATTGCTCCAGACTCCCTTGTGCAATGGGAATCCACATGGCAAAGGGATTTCCGACCTGATAAATGCGAAGCCATAAACGTTCACAATCGCCCATTCAATCTTTTTTTTACACAATCCACTCACAACAACTACCCAACACGCCATCACACTACACGCCAACATGAATTTTAATACACACATAGATAACATACAACATAAATCCAATAGAACACTGGATTTCTTGAGGAGGAACATACACGGTTGAACACAAGACACAAACACAAACCTAAACAAACTAGAATAAATTAATACCGCAGCAGCCAGGTTCATTACGAACAACTATATTAAACTCCTGGCATCACAACACGCATAAAACAACTACACATGGACGCCCTCTCAATACGCAGACAAGCACATAGACTTACAATTATGTACAATATCACAAACAACTAAATCGACGGAAACAAACAAGAATACTTACACCACGCAAACACACCTGATACACAGAACGCCTAAAACCAGAAATACTTGACATATCACACCACTGCAGACTGCTTCAAACACTCATACTTTCAACGCACCTTTTGTGATGGAACAAACTCCCACAACACATTATACACGGAGACAAAACAAGACACCTTCCGCACATAAAACGCTAAGACTTAGCTCCATTTACCCCCTTCTACCCCCCCCCCCCAACAACTAACCGTCCCATAAGCGTGATATGGCTAACTTTTAGCGCCATACTTTTTAAACCTCTTGAGATTGTGTGTGTGTGTGTGTGTGTGTGTGTGTGTGTGTGTGTGTGTGTGTGTGTGTGTGTGTGTGTGTGTGTGTGTGTGTGTGTGTGTGTGTGTGTGTGTGTGTGTGTGTGTGTGTGTGTGTGTGTGCGTGTGTGCGTGTGTGTCTTTGTGTGTGTGTGTGTGTGTGTGTGTGTGTGTGTGTGTGTGTCTGTGTGTGTGTGTGTCTCAATCTCCCTTAGGGTGGTTCAATTGAAGAAACCTAGTACGTGGCTTGGCCAGCCAGGGCATGTCAAAACTACGTCTGAATGTTTTTTTTTTTTTTTTTTTTTATCGATTCACTTGTAAAAAAAAATGAGAATTATCCGTATATATAAAAGTAATATTACGTCATACTACAATTATAGTAACACCTGATAGCAACTGAATGTCATATGTACACGTCACTGCATTATGAAGATTTTCCTTTAAATATTACAACAATATATACTACATTTTATGCGTTTACTTTTTATTGTTTATTCGACAAACAGCTAGAAGTCCTATGCGAATGCACTATGAAAACGCCTTGTTTTGAATCCGAGGACACAGCGGGAGGGAACCTTGTTTTGTGTCTTTGTGTTTGTTAGGTGTAACCATAATAAGAAAGAAGAAGTTGTTACGTGAGGGAGTATGGGCAGTAGTCTAGTCCAAATCCCTATAAATGAAGAAAGAAGACTCGTCAATTGTGAAGATGTAGGCTGGCCACACAGTAAGTCATCTGTTACAGTATTGCAATGTATTACTCGAAACTTCGGCAAAAGTTTGTAACAAAATTTATGCCTTTATTGTGGTCTGAATACTTGAAATGCCAGGATCTACGTATGTAAAAATTCACATACATTTTAAAGTTTCTGCTGTACTTAATTTACGGTATTTTCCAATTTTTTTTTTTTTTTTTTTTTTTTTTTTTTTGACTATGCAGTACAAGGCAGTGGCGGATTTGGGTAATAATACCTATATGAAAAGGTAGAACGATACAAAACAAGACAATTTTCTTCTATGGCTATGTTAGTGCACATGCTAAATAAAGGTGTTTTACGTAAAAGAACAAAGGTGAGAGGCCAATTTTAGCTAAGTCAATCATTCTATTTACATGTCGAGGATAAAATTGAACTGACCGCAGAACTCATTCCTGCGATATGCGAAGTAGTTCATGTGTTACTACGCTCTTGTCATAAGATATTTTGTTAATCATCAGTGTCTACTGTTCCACATTTATGCTTTCAACGGTTTTTAGTAATGCTGTTAAACCGCATTTATGTGTTTTAAGATTTACTTATACAGACCCTTCTGCGGATGGACATAGACACGTTTCCAGGTACCACTTTTGACAGATTTCCCGGGGTCATTCCGTGACAGAAGGCCGACGAAAAGTGTTTTGTTTTCGGTGTTACTCGATTCTGGGTTATCATCAAGACTATACGGTGCCAACAAAGAAGAAATACACCTTCATAACCATCGCAGTTTCTTATCTGAGCCATCAAGTGCCCCAAATGCCGAAAAAAGTGATAAGAAACGAAACGATCCACACAGTAGAAAGAAAAAAACAACGCCAAGAATCGTTAAAATCGGTGGATTTTCTGCAGATGGATATCAAAATTGTTTCGAAAGTAAGCCACTACCTTATTATCTATATTGACCTTTTATTTTGTATTTTGGGTAAATTTGGAAATGACGCCTAACACCGATTTGAGAGTAGAAATTGTGTATTTCTGAAAGCTCTTGCCGTGTTTCGGACAAATGTAGCACTCATTTCCTTCGCAAATTAAGCATTTACGATATCAGCCCCGATGGATGGGAATAGCATGGTGAGTATCTGGGAAATTGCAGGTTAAAGGTGAATGATAGAAATATTTTTTACAGTAATTTAGTATTTGTGAAGCACGTTCATAATAAATAGAGGGGTTTCACTCAGTACACCCCTTTCATGAGGGCTACTGCTCCTAGCCCCTCATATGGTTTGCAAAATCATCTCGTATGTTTCGGCAGATAGAGCCTGGCCGTATATCTATATTTTGCACCAATATATATATATATATATATATATATATATATAATATATATAATATATATATATATATATATATTTTTTTTTTTTTTTTTTTTTACCTTGACCTTGACCAATAAATCTGCAAAATCGTCATAATCCTCGCCGTCGTTGTTAGCGGGAATTGCGACCACTATCGGCCGCTCTTTTTCCTTATTACCAAGATATGCAAGTTAAGGCTAAACAGCAACTGATTCCTGATACACAGCCCATCCATGACGGAATTGATTTAATTTTCAACGGACTTCCCTTGGCTCCAGCTTCTATTGTCACGTGATTATCTATTATAAATCTTATTGGCTCTGTCGACTGGTCTCTAGTGTTTCTTGTGACGTCACGGCCAGGTGCAGTTCCCATTGGCTCATTTGAGTTCCCTCGATGACGTCATCCGCTACAATTCCGTACGAGTCTTTCGTCACTTCCTTGATTTCGCGTCATTTTTTCTCGCCGCTGGAGTACAAATTTATTTATTTAAGCACATACACACACGCGCGCGCGCTCACATACATACACACACACTCGTGTATCATTTATTTCAGCACATCAACCTTCGCTATTTTTCTTTGCACTTTTGCGTGGTAAACATAGTAAAAATTAACAGTGTTTGAAATTAAGTACTGTTGTCCCTTGTGATGTTGGCAAGATTAAATAAATTAACTAAATGAGATTGTCCGGGATGTTGTTTTTGTTTTATGAGTAAAGAAGGGTGATATTTTATTTATTTATGATTTATCACTTGTTGGGTGAATGAAATCAAATCTTCAATTACCGAGGAGAGAGAATTACTCCATTGCTGTGTTAATGTAATTTGTGTTCCACTGAAAAAAAAATACAAAAAAGGAACAAATGGGGTTGGCAATTTAAAAGATGGAATGATAACTCATCTTTTGAGTCAATGTTAAAGTTTTTGTTGCTATAATACTCATATTAAAAAAATACAAGGCATCAAAATGGAAAAGATGAAATTCTTGTTTATTTTATTTTACGCAAAAAAATCAACGCATGTAAATGTACAGTTTCTATAGTAAACATACAATATAAAGTTATTCTACCAATAAAATCAACAATAAGCAGTTATATTTTACCGTACAAGTAAAATAAACTTAAACTGTATATATATTTAATTCTGTCATTATTCAATAAGAATATTCACCGTAACACCTCGAACGTCAAATCAACTTCAACTGTGTCAGAACCCTTGTAACGGCCAAAGAAACACGATCTTTGTACTTCAGGAGAGAACGTACTTCCTTCGTCAAACAGGGTCGTTTGCAGGCCTCGGTGCCGTTCCTCCTGTAGTGGCCAAGGTAAGCTACAGACCGTGGGCACACATAATTTTTCATTTTGCAATCCCCTGTAACACAAAATACAGACGTTTAGGAAGATCGTAACTATAGAGTATTTTAAAAAGGTGATTCCGACTATGTGCTATTAGTATTATCATCGGGATCATTGTTATTATTATCATCGTTTTTTTTACATCGTTAATCGTTCTTGAAATAGTATTGTTGCTATTATTATAAATTTCGTTATTTGTTTTGTTGCTATCAGTATAACTGTTACTGACGCTTTTATTGTGTGTATGATTATCAGTGATCCTCCTTTTTATTGTTTTCTGTATTATCATCATCCGTCTTACAAATACTAATAACAGATTCGAATCTTTGTTCTTGCAATTAGTTTAACCATTACACGATCTCTGTACATGAAAGCTCACTACGCATTACCCTAACGTTAAAATGAATGAAGGAATCATGTACCTACACGACCCAACATATATTACTGTCATGAATGCGCTTTTCATCTTTCCTTTTCACCTCTTGTCCTTCCGTCATTCAAAAATATATCAACTATTGTTACAATTGTGCGAGGTAAGAACCAGTAAATATTCATATTTACGGACATGCATATACATAGTAATAAATGTATATCTATCAGATTAGACGCGAATGTCTACCGGATAGAGGAAAGATAAATGCATATCTATCAGATATATTGACAGATATGCTGTTATTTCTGTGTATATGCATGTCCGTATATATGTATATTCACTGGGTCATACCTCGCACATTTTTAACAAACCGGCCGCAAGTTCTCACCGTAGACGCAGAGCAAGGCCCCATGCGAGAAGACGCCCGTGACCAAGTCCATGTCGTAGGTGGGCTTATTCTGAATTTTATTGACGTCCACGATTAATCTTCTGGTGTGGCGCAGAAACCACAGGTACTTCGGGAGCGACTTGTCCTTGGCAGGCTGCAGGTCGTCGTGGTGGTAGTACCATAACAGGTCGTAAGATGTGGGCCGCTTCCGTTCGCGCCCCGGCCGAGTTGGATTTCTGATTGGGAGAAAAGAGATGTCTTATTTTCCATGTTTATGTTTTATATTTACGCGCTTGTGTGTGTGTGTGTGTGTGTGTGTGTGTGTGTGTGTGTGTGTGTGCGTGCATTCAGTAAGTATCAGTATGTAGACCTGTCTGTGATCGTAAAGTACAACTCAAGACGAGAGAAAATAACAGACGGATGTTGATCACATCATATTCACCCTTTCATCCCTAGGCAGCCAAGGACTGACCACAGCTAACAACTCCACACATATCACAATAAAGAAAACTGTGTTAATCTGACCATTTCCTTCGTTGACACTGATGAGAATCGACGAAAACGGCCTGTTGAAACTTACATCCGGAGCTGGTCGTAGAGCCAAACGGGGAAGGAGTCGTGGTTCTGCAACATCGGCATCTCGTCGGGGTCGAAGTGGGAGATGAAGCGGTATTCGTGCATGTGGCGGAGGAGGCAGTCGGTGAAGTACAGGTTCTCCATTGTGAACATTTTTTGTCGCTCCTCCAGAACCCAGATTCTTGCGAGATAAATATGTGGAAATTTAATTTGTAAGTGGACAGAGATGGTATGCAAAGGGAATTTGTGAACAATCGTATTTGATACTCATAATGAAAACAGATTTTGAAAACAAAAATAGTTACCTTCGGGTATTTGGTTCGTTGGCATATGGTTCAGGGTAAGAGAATTGAGTGATACCAACAAAGCCTTCTGCCTCGTAGTACCGCAGGACCTTTTCTATGTTGGGATGGACTTGCGTCTGCAGCAGAAACACCCTAGCGAAGCCCATAGCCCGAAGCAGCTCGAACCACTCCACCAAGCGGATGGAGATGTCGTCGTGGTAGTAGAAGAGCGCCGGACCGCACACCGCCACGTTCCAGAGAGGATTCCTACAGAAAAGAAAGATTTATTTTCGTACTCTCGTGTTTCTTACTCCGGTTTGTATTTCGTATATCACATTTCGTACTCTGACTGGCTCATAACTCGTGTTTCGCATTTCGGCCTTTGGTGTGTATTTCAAGCCCTGGCTCATAAAACTGCTTTGGTAAACATTGATGGAGAGAGCAACAAACCTGCTTTTTCTTTTTGGTTTACTACCCTTTACGTAGGCAGTTGAAGTATTACGCTGCATTGCTCCATTTATCTGCAGTTATGTAGGGGAGAGTAATAACATGATTAAATACATGGGAATTGTTTTTAAAAATGACAAAAAAAACACAAAATATGTATCAGAGTTTGACATTCACCTGCAGAAGCGTTTCAGCTTTGTCGCACGGCCGACGGACAACAGACACGGCCAAGGGAGGCGGGCGAGTCGCGGCCTTCGGGATTCGGCAAGTGAGGATGTAAAACAGGACTCGGTTTGAGGAATTGGCCAAGGGGTCCACGTACTCTGATGCATAGAGGAAATCCGATTAAATGGTGAGTCTTCCCCTAATGAAGTCATGTGGATTATTTACGTTAAGGATTTGTTTTAAAGAAATGGATGTAGCATATAGTCACTTGCTTCTGTCTGCCCTACTATTCACTTTAACACACGCAGCCAATAGATAGATAAATAGACGATGTGTATTAGAGATGGATGTGTCTGTGTATGCACATTTATATGCGTGTGTGTGTGTGTGCATATATGATAGTTATTACTGGGAATGCTATTTTCAGATATCAATATAAAAACTTACCAATCTTTTTTACTTGAGATATGGCGGGCGGACCCGAAGAGTTGGACCAAATGTAGCACCAAGGAGCGCTTGGTTTCTTATTCATGGTGTACGCCAAGATCCGGATGCAAGGTCGTCCATCTCAGGAGAGTAGAAGGTAAATACACCCTTATAAGTTTAGGTCATGACACTAATCCCATCACACGCCTTAACTTACATACAATCAAGGAGGTTGTTTAGGGACCTACTTGTGAGTGGGCGGTTGTCCAGGAAGGCCGAATAAAGCTGGTAAGTGGTATTAGCGACTGTCACAGACTGGTAATTGGCATTTTTCCATTCTATTCTGTAGGAAAGTGATTAATTCTTCTATCATTCTTAATGTTTTTATATCTTTGATACCCAAACCGCTCTTAACACTTACGTATGTGGGGGCGGCAGAAGATGGCACCACTCTTGGCCGGCGTTGGCGACTAAACTGTGCGGGAAGTTGGGATGCCTTCGAGCCAGCACTTGCCCGGAGGTCATGTTCAACTGTGGGATTGGTAGAGAC
>NC_091583.1:21055784-21060784 GCF_042767895.1 Penaeus vannamei | reverse complement strand
TAGATATGCAGGATATAATCTACACATATATACATATATATATATATATATATATATATATATATATATATAAATATATATATATGCATACATATGCACACACACACACACGCAAACACACAAAAATCATACATATATACATATGTGTATATGTAGATATAGATAGATATACACATGTGTACCCAAAGAGGTCTGCTCTTCCCGATCTAACCCTCCACACAACCTTATGCATTATTTAAACGCGTTTATAATCTCTCTACTTTCTATGTAACCCCATAGCCAAACAAAGATAATTCTCAGTCTGTCGAGAGCCTAAATCTTGACACAGAACATACTACTTACGGGAAATTGTCCCAATCGACTGTAAGTTCAAAACCGCGATGTAGTATGTAGTACACAGCACGGACAGCTAAGAACTGAGTGACAATAAAAAGTACACCTGTTCCCTACTCCCCCAAGGATGCTACGTACATCGATAGGTGTCTATTGTCAGGAGGTGTAGATAAGCCGTCGGCAAGTGTTTTGTCGTTTTCGTACCCGAATATTCACTCTAGCAGAATAACGTATTTTTTCAGTTATCTTTTAAATTCACAGATGCTTGAAATTTCGGTTGAATGTTGTTATGGTTGTAACGCGGATAAGACGGTGAATTTTTGGTTACTTAATCGCATTAAAGGAAGGGAATGGGAAAGTATGGTAGACCATTGGGACCATTTTGCCGCTGCCCATAACGATGAGCTCTGTAATGGGTGACGGTGTTAGGAATCGGTAATTGATCATTGACGATATAAATGTGAAAAAATACCTCTTCCCTTGACGATCTCGGCAAACTAGTTCGTCTTAATCAACCTTAATAATCTTAATAGCCTTAATAATCAAGGCTAGTTCGTCTCAATCAACCCCAAACTGTCATATTTTTAAGCCTTTCAAGATTTCAAGTGTCAAGACTGGGAATCGAAATTATTGTCGGGCTCTCGGATAAGGTAATGAGGAAGGAAAAGATTCTGAGATAAAGTCTTATCTTGCGTATATGAGAATAATGTTAAATGTTGGTAAATGTTTTCTTGTGGTAGAGGCAGTTGATGGTGTATCACTCATGGCCCTTGAAATCTTAAATGTGCCCCTTATATTAAGATTATACACACACACACACACACACACACACACATACATATATATATATATATATATATATATATATATATATATATATATATATATGTGTGTGTGTGTGTGTGTGCGTGCGTGTGTGTATGAAAGAATCTTGCCTATTGAAATATACGTACAGTCAGAAAAATTACTATCTTTACCTTTTGCATAGACTTACAGTTAGCATTGTAATCCATTGTAATTGTTTTGTTTTTTTTATACAGTAACATTACTACGTATGTCGTGGAGTGATTAAGAAATAGCAAAACGTAATTATGGTTGTCTGTTTGCGTGATTAATAATAGATTAATATCGACTGGTAACACATGCGGAGCCCAAATAAATGACAGCAGTGCAATTAAAAACCAATTACCTTTGCCGGGCACTCCTTCAAATGCTCATATATATATATATATATATATATATATATATATATATATATATATATATATATATATATATATATATTTATATATATATATAATGTATATATATATTTATTTATTTATATGTGTGTGTGTGTGTATACATGTACATAAAGGCGCTGAGAGAGGGAACATTTTCATTGGTTTATATTTCCTCTCGCTGTTGTTTAGAGAAATTAGAGCTAATGGAGAGATTTTGAAGTTAAATAGAACTGAGTTGTATAATGACTAATAGTTTATTTCTATAAATTTATTAGTCTTTATTTAGCATATGAGTAAAAATAAGGGCTCCATCAAAGTGTATATCTTTCCTCCGTTTTCTATGATTTCATGCTAATGTCCTGAGATAACGAGAGAGAAGTCGATTTCAGTTTTTAGCCACATTGTCAATCTATAGGAATTTTTCGAAATGTTTTCTTTACAGGTTGCCTATCTTAAAATTATGTTTTTACACATGGAAAAGTTAAAATCCGGTATTTATCATGTCTTTTTCGGATTCATCAGATATTGCTGTATGACAAATAAGCGATATGTCTGCCAATTATATTTTTATTAGATTATCAACTTTTGGCATAAATTTCTTTATAATGAAACATATGAGTTTTAAGATTAGTGTGTAGATTAAAAGGGAAATACAGGTTTAGAATTGAAGAACTTGTATTACCCTCACCCCCTTGCCGCTAAACCAGCCTCCAAACGTCGTGGCGTGGATGCCGCAATTCGTTCCCTCGCCATCGTTCGTTCTTCATCGCTACGCAGCCGTTCCCGTTCGTGCAACGCAATTCGAAAGACACCTAATCGACTGCGAGGACTTATCCTGGACATGTGCCTCCCCATAGCTGCTTAGACATGTTCTATAGGATTTCAATTTGGTGATTTAGGTGGATGTGGCAACACTGTAATATCGGGGCGTTAAACCATCTAGTCGTGTTTTATTCGTGTTGACAGGATTCTGTTTTGTTGTATAGCCTTTAATCTGATTATTTTAAACTTACGGTGGTCATAAAATCTTGGTTTAATATTCTTGTTAAATTACTACTGTCTTAAGTTTTGTGTGATTTTATTGTTTTTAAGTTTTTTTTCCCGTATCTATTGCATTTTCATCTCGTTTCATCATGTTTCGCTTTAATTACATTGCGTCCTCATTTCCGATGAATATGCCTCAAGGGGGTATCAAACTAGCAATGTTTCCACGGTTCTTTGACGTTTTTCTTCTTCTTCTTCTTCTCAATACCGAATGCGAGAATTCCCAGTCAAACGATAATTATGGCTTTGGCTGACGATTTTCCGCTGCTCTTTTTGTTCAAATCATGAGTTTTAATCGAAAACCATACTATGTTAATGCAGATTGGGTTTATTTTATGAATCTATTTGAAAGCGTTTGTAATATCAAATAATTGGCTAAATTCTTTATTGTATTTGTTATTAAAAAAGACAAGGCAACTACTTGCTCGCCCGTTTGTTTACATGAGCCACGCTTCCTCGTCTTCCGTCTCTCTCTTGTGTGCCATGCCCGATTCGGACCTCGACGAACCAATGGGAACGAAACACGCCCAGTTCTTTTCGTTGGTGTGCTGTGTCGAATAGGCTAGATCAGTAGCAACCCGAGGTGTCATGGCGTCGATTCTATTTTTGGAAAAAAACATGGGGTTTATTTTGATGTTTCAAAAGTTACGGATGCTTTGAGAAGTTGTCGTTCTGTTTTTTCAGTTTTAAAGGGTGGAAAATCATTATTTTAATGGTTATATTCTCATCGAACAATTATCAAAACATAAGCCATAACACCTCGAGTTGCTACTGATCTAGCAACTCCCGTGCTTGTGTCTGTGATCTTCTTGGCAGTTACTTTATATTGCATGAGAAACTGCAATTTTTGTCTTCCACGTGCTCATTTTCAGGGATCATAACGCATTTACCAGCGGTCATTTACTTTTGCATTTACCAGTGATGGCAAAGTGGTATTCACGAAGAGATGGTAATTTGGATATGCTGAGTTACAATCGACTCATTCTAATGGTAGCCAACAGAGACGACAGTTTCGGAATCGTCCTCAATTCCATCTGCGGGAACGAAACTGTTGTCTCACTTATTTCAATAAATCTAGTTTATGCATTGTGTTTTCTTCTACCATATATAAATATGTGTGTGCGTGCGGAAATATATAATCACGTCGATCATCGCTAGTGCCCGTATGTACGAACTTTCGTTGGACTGGTTCCGTAGTCCTTGCCAGTGTGACTGAGCGTCAAAAAGACCAGTTTCCGTGGTGCCAGCGAGAAAACAATATGGAAAAAGTCCACTTGTGACGCGACCTTTACAGTAAGGCCCGTACTTTTAAAACCTTTCGCCAGGGCTGGCGAAGGGTTTCGCCGGGCGATCCGGAATTTCGTACTTTTAAAATCATGCCTGGCGAACGTTCGCCAGGGCTGGCGAAAGATCATATTGGAACAGCCTGGCGAAGAGAGCTGTTTGAATACCATTTTCTTGATTTCAAGTTATAAATTAGTAACATATTTGTGTATGATAGGATGTAGGAATCACATTGAAATTATAAAATATCTTAAAATCATAATTTGTTATGAAATAACGTATATACGTATTTTTTTTCAAGACCTTCGATATTCCAGTCGAGAGCTCAAGACATCAGCTGTATTCCTACCCCCCTACCCCTACCCCCCACCCCCGAGATAACTTATTTAGATTTAGGTTGTTGTTATTTTGGTTGTAAGGATAATGTTCTTTTCACAAATATTACCAGAAGTGTTTTTTATGGCGGCATGTTTACTTTTGGCTATAGAAACAGAGCTGTAGTGCTCCACCGCCCTATAATGAGGCGTCTCTAATGATACCCTTGTAGGCCTACAGTTCAATATCTTACATCAGTTAGGAATAGTAAAATATTAATTTTTAAACTCTTGTTAAAATATAAAGTTATTTTTTGTATAAAAGTATAAGGTTGATACAGTATAGTATAAAGTACTATTAAAACTTTTCGCCAATGCTGGCGTTCGCCTGGCGAAGCTTCGCCTGGCGAACATCTGAGTGAGGGAGGCCTTACTTTTAAACTAAGGCAGGTGTTCGCCAGGCCTGGCGAACGAAAGGGATCGCCAGGCGCTAACATCTTGGATTCCTGCTAAATCCAGCGCTTCGGCGAATGAAAAAAACGCGAGAAAAAGCAAAAGGTTTTAAAAGTACGGGCCATAAAGTTAACCTTGTTATAGTATAAAGTGTAGTATAGCATAAAGTATAAAGTTAATTTTGTTATAGTATTAAGATATTTTCAACTTCTTTGTTATAGCATAAAGTTAAATTTTAACTCCTTTGTTATAGTATAAAGTGACTATTGCGGAAACAACATTTTCGTCTTCTCTCGAGGTTAATAATTAAGTTTAGGTTATGTTATGTGCACTGCAGATGTAAACAGAT
>NC_091583.1:21048284-21050784 GCF_042767895.1 Penaeus vannamei | reverse complement strand
ACAGAAACGGACAGACACACCCACCCACAAACACACAGACGCATATATATATATATATATATATATATATATATATATATATATATATATATATATATATATATATATATATATATATATATCATCATCATCATCATCATCATCATCATCATCATCATCATCATCATCCGGAGCTAACGCCGACGAGGGCGCATAGCCGCGTCCACCTTCTGCTTCCACCTTTAGGGATCCCTCATGTCAAGTCGCCAGGCAGGGGCCCGGCCCATCTCGAGCTCTTCCCGACAGGTTTGATCGATCTGCCCAAGCCACGACCTCCTGGGTCGTCCCACAGGCCTCCTCCACCCAGGGTTGTCTCTTACAGAGACAACCTGATGGGCAGGATCAGCCTGTGGAAAGCGAGCCAGGTGGCCATATAGCCTGAGTTGGCGATCACGGATTGTGCAGGTAACAGGTCCTGTGCCAGTCTCACGGTGCAGCCGTTGGTTAGACACATGGTCCCGCCAACAGTACCCTATGATCTGGCGCAAGGACCTATTACAAAAGGCGTCAAGACGAGACTCCAGTGCACTGGATAATGTCCAGGTTTCACTACCGTAGAGCAAAACTTGCATTACCAGGGTCCTGAAAACCCGTAGCTTGGTCCTTCTGCACAGGTACCGGCATCATCAAATACTCTTGTCGAGAGAGTTCATGACCCCTGCTGCCAGGCCAATCCGTCTGCTGACTTCCTGGTCTGACAGCCCAGAGTTATGAACTGCACTACCAAGGTATGTAAAGCTCTATGTGACTTCAATGTCCTCGCCGCAAGCACATACCGACTGAACAGGTTCTCCTAGCAAGTCCCTAAAGTCCTGGATCGTGGTCTTGGTCCAGACCTCTAGACCCAAGGGCTTCGCTTCATTACTAAATGCATCGAGGGCCACCACTAAGGTTTCCAAAGACTCAGATAGAATTGCAACATCATCGGCAAAATCAAGGTCTGTAACCTTAATATTACCCAGTGTTGCTCCACAATGACTTTGAACAGTAGCTCTGCCTAGTATCCAGTCCATGCAAGTGTTGGTGCAAGAACACAGCCTTGCCTCACTCCTGAACTGACTGGAAAGAAGTTCGACAGGCCCCCACCACACTTTACAGCACTTTCAGTACCAGTATATAGGTTTGCTATTAGTTCAATAATCCTTGTTGGAATTCCTCTCAGTCTCAGGATCTCCCAGAGTGATTCCCGATGTACTGTATCGAACACCTTCTTGAGGTCGATGTAGGCTGCAAGCAACCCATGTCCGAACTCACGACAGCGCTCCACAATGACTCAAAGTGCAAGGATACGGTCTATGGTTGACTTACCAGGAGTGAATCCGGATTGCTCTGGCCTCTGATGCCTTAGTAGATGGTCTCTGATATGCCTCAGAAGGATGCAGGCAAGAACCTTGCCTGGTACACTGAGCAGTGTGATGCTGCGGTGATTGCTGCAGTCCCATCGGTCCCCCTTCCCCTTCCAGAGAAGGATGACCACACCCCTCAACAGGTCAGAGGGAACAGTACCGAACTGCCAAATGGCAGCCAGGACAGCATGCAATCCCCGCGCCATAGGTTCACCACCAGCCTTTAACAGTTCAGCTGGGATGCCGCAAATACCCGCTGCTTTACCACTCTTCAGCTTGGAGATCGCCTCCCTAACCTCAGCTAGGGAGGGAGGGTCCTCGCTAATGGGTGGGTCCGGCAGCGGAATCACGGCACTACCCACATCCAAGTTAACTGTTGGAGGGTCAACCTGATACAACTGCTCAAAGTATTCAGCCCAACGCTCCCTCACCGCAACAGGATCTGAGACGATCTGGCCACCCACTAAGCGAACTGCAGTCACCTGTGAAGAGGGCTTGGAGTTCAGTTTTCTCAGGGCTTGGTATGCAGGATGAAGGTCATTTACTAAGAAATGGCCTTCAACCTCCTCAGCAAGATTCCTAATAAACTGTTCCTTGTCCCTTAACAGAAACCGAGTTCTGCTCACCTGAGAATGGTGCAAATCCCGATCCCCTGCCAGACGAGCTGCACGGCAAGCATCAGTGGCTTCCAGTGTCTCCTGAGAGATTGAATTCTGTCTTGCCCTCGGGCGTTCTCCAATCGATTCTTGGGTTGCATCAAGCGTTTCACGCTTGAAGGTGTCCCACAGAAGTACAGGGTCCGTCAGGTTGTCAAGTGCTGTGAACCAATCAGAGATTGTCTCAGCAAACCTCCGAGCATACTCCTTCTCCTTCAGCCTGTCCAGATGAGACACCCTAGGGTGGTCATTGGGCTGCTGGGGAGTTTTGAAGTGTATCCGGAGGGTAGCCACAACCAATCTATGGTCAGTACCACAGAACTCAGCACTCCTGTACACCCTGCAGTTCTGGAGGATCCTCCAACGAATGTTAACGAGAATGTGGTCGATCTCCTTGGTTGCATTACCCGTATCGCTGTACCATGTCCAACGATGTGGGCCGGGCGCTGGTACCAGGAG
>NC_091583.1:21028284-21038284 GCF_042767895.1 Penaeus vannamei | reverse complement strand
ATATGTATTTCGATTTTAACTCGAAAATATGTACGTAGATATACGAAAAAAAATTGTAATCAATAGACATTAAACCCTCCTCATAACCATATGATTTAAAAAAATAACGGTTTCATTCGTTCGCGGAGAACTCTTGCTCAACCTTGCTTGGACAAAGTTTATCCTCGTTTCAGTTCTTGACCAGCTGTACAGAGGGAAGGATCGAGACGGTATTTTACACTGGAATTGTGTACCTGAAGCGCCACGTGCTATTTATTTATTTATTGAATTATGTATTTATTTATGTATTTTCATTAATTCATTTATTAAATTATGTATTTATTTATGTATTTTAATAAATTTATTTATGTATTTTAATTTATTTATTTATGTATTTTGATTTATTTATTTATGTATTTTAATGTATTTATTTGTGTATTTTAATTTATTTATTTATGTATTTTGATTAATTAATATGTGTATTTTTATTAATTTATTTATATATTTTAATTAATTTATTCATGTATTTTAATTAATTTTTATATTTTAATTAATCTATTCATGTATTTCAATTAATTTATATATTTTAATTAATTTATATATTTACGTATTTACTCCTGCATTCATTTATTCATCTATTTATTGATACAATCATTTATATATTTATGAATTTAACTATTAATTTATTCTTTTTTTACACTTCTAGATTACATAGACTATGTCCCTGGATCGAAGTCTCGCCAGATGGTGTACATTCTCACCTGTCGAATCCCGAAGAAATACTCTCACCTTAAACCCTTGGCCGTGTCTCTGGTTCGTCGGCCGTGCGAGAGAGCGCTAACTTTGCTGCAGGTAATTGCTCTTTTTTTCGTTCATTCTAATTCGTAATTTTAAGAGATTGGTTTTCTTGTTCATTCTGATTCGTAATTCTAAAAAAATGGTTTTCTTGTTAAATGGTTAATTAATGATTCGGTTTATGGAATGCTATTTCCGCTAATAGTTGACTGTTGTAATTTTAGCGTCGAATTACTTTTCTGTTCTTCTGGCATGTCTGATTCGAAATTCGGATAGACTGTTTTTCTTGTTAATAGGTTGATTAATGAGTCGGTTTATGGACTGCTATTTCCGCTAATAATTGCGTATTGTAATTTTAGCGTGTTGGGATATAATATTGCAGGTTGTAGGATCCATGGAACGTAACGCTTCGACTGCCTTCGCTGAGGGAGGCTTAAACCCAAGAAGCATTAGGTTTGTTTCTCTCTCTTTCTCTCTCCACCCCCTCTCTCTCTGTCTCTCTGTCTCTCTCTCTCTTTCTCTCTCTTTCTCTCTCTCTCTCTCTCTCTCTCTCTCTCTCTCTCTCTCTCTCTCTCTCTCTCTCTCTCTCTCTCTCTCTCTCTCTCTCTCTCTCTCTCTCTCTCTCTCTCTGTTTCCCTCTGTATTTTTTTTTTTTTTTTTTGTGTGTGTGTGTGCCTTACTTTCATTTCATGTTATTGTTCCACGTGTGTATATATATGTACTTAAACGTTTAAATATGCACACATAAATACACAACAAAATTTAATTAATCTACACATTTGTTCTGAATAGAAAAAACATCATAATAGAAGTACCCCTTCATTAGACCACCTCAATGGAACGTGGCGGTGTGTGGACCGGCCCTCTTCTACTACCACCAGGACATCTCGGTTCGTCTGGTCGAGTGGCTGGAGCTGCTTCGGGCTTCGGGCTTCGCAAAGGTCTTCTTGTCCGAGACCGACGTCCATCCCAACATACAGAAGGTCCTCCAGTACTACGTGCAGGAGGGCTTTGTCAGCGTGACGAAATTCACGTATCCGGAGCCCTATGTGAACGAACCCAACACCCGCAGGTCAGTGAATTAATGTTGTTTGTTATATACAGTTTGGTGAATCATGCTAGCGTTTATAACTTTGTCTAGTCATTTAGCCAAGCAGTTTTCTTCCTGCTGCAGGAAGACTAACTGGAGTTCTTTGTCATAAACAGAGCTATAGACATCACCAAACGCTAAAATTAGAATGCATAAATGTAGACATATCGCAAGGTGTAGAAGCCTGTTCCTCCCATTAGGGGCTGTGTGGTCACCAGAAAGACAGAGATTTAAAGAAACATACGACAGAAAGGAGATAAGCCATGTTTCAAATTATATCCTAGCAATGAATTTTGAGTTTAATCAAACTGATACGCATTTTTTTTTCAAGGTTATGGACCCTGTTGAAGCAAAGGGAGATGTTTAGCATGGAAAATATGTACTTCACTGACTGCGCCCTTCGCCACATGCACGAGTACCGCTTCATCTCCCACTTTGACCCCGACGAAATGCCTGTCTTACTCAACCACGAGACTTTCCCTCGTTGGGTCGCCGATTGGACATACAGGTATCCGATTTTACTTTTTATCAGTAATCATCTGTGACATTGTTAACTTGGGATATGATCAAGATTTTTGTATCGAGGTAAAGTAGCGCTTCGTATCCAGTGGGAAACTTCCCTAAACTGGATCTAAAATACCCTTTACAATCTAAAATTCTAGCTGATTAATAACTACTTTGATCAATTAAGATATAGCCTTGTAAGCTGCTCTTTGGTATGTACTCATAGGGTATAAATAAGCCCATTGAAAAAAAAAAGTTATGAAACTACGCGGTGAATAACTACATTAGATAGAAATACAATTAAAAACGGACCACATATGATAGTGTCCCAATCCGATCAGTACGCATTTTCTCCCCAGGCATGAGGTCACAGCGGGGAAGAAGAATGACCCCTGGAAATCGCTTCACCTGGCTTGGTACTATCACAACGACGATTTGGAAACCCCGAGCGCGTCCCTTCCAAAATACATGTGGATGTTACGTCATTCTCGACGATCCCTGAAGAAGTTTGCAGTAAATTACGGAACATCTAAGCCCGTGTTCAACATGGATGTGGCCTTGGGAGTCAATTCTCATATGCTGATGGCCTGTAGCTTTGGTAAGACTGTGGCTTACATACGTTTCACATTCGCCATTTAAATTATACATCTCACATTTAAAGGAAATCAAATTCTCATGTCAACTTTTTCCCTGTATATGTGTATATATGTATATCAACGATGTTAAATAAGAAAACACCGATGTTCATTTGTCTTCACTTTTTATACATTTACGTTTGAGTTTCAAACTTCCCTTTTTCACATATCCCTGAAAACGTTTGTCTATTCTTTTTTCATTCATTTTTAGCCAGTGTATTCCCTATCCAAATCTTGATCCCCTATAGATTTCTTAAGAACAGCGTTGTTATTTATGTGTATATGTGTATTATCAACATGGTCCCTAGATGACATATTTAAATACGTGACAACAGTAGAAATCAAGGATAAATCCATCCCTGTGCGCTAATCCCTTTACTACGAACAGGTAACTGCCATGGAAAGAGCTACGTAATCCCGCGAAGGGAAGCTTATGTAGCTCACTTCAAGCAGACATGCGGTGACTATTGCAAGCGAGCCAACGCAACAAGGGAAGAACCAGCTCTTCTAAGGCATGAGGCAAAGGTCATCCCTGCAGTGACGAGAGTGTTGCAAAAACTCCAGTTGATTTGATATCTGGTTGAATTTACAATTTTATAATAATGTATGTGATATCTATACATATATATATCTGTATGTAAATGTGTGTGAGTGTGTGTGTGTGTGTGTGTGTGTGTGTGTGTGTGTGTGTGTGTGTGTGTGTGTGTGTGTGTGTGTGTGTGTGTGTGTGTGTGTGTGTGTGTGTGTGTGTGTGTGTATATATATATATATATATATATGTGTGTGTGTGTGTGTGTGTGTGTGTGTGTGTGTGTGTGTGTGTGTGTGTGTGTGTAAGTGAACGGGTCGAGGCAAATCGTACCAGGGCCGCAAAGCAAGGAGGAAGGAAAGAAAGTGATAATATGATGGAAAAGAAAGGGTAAGGGAAGTGATGGTGATGAGGTAATGTTGATGATGATATCAATAATCCTCATACCAATACCAGTGTATGAGAGGAAGTAATGATCGTAATTGTAATAAAGGTAGCCTTGATAATAACAATGTTGGTAATAGTAATGATGTTACTGCAATAACGTTCGTAGCATTACTCTTACTATTAACAACAATATTAGTAATGATAACGATTGTTATGCTAATGATCATGATAAGAAAATAATCTTAGCAATGTTAATGATAATAGTAATAAAAATCCCGATAATCATAAAGTACTAACAGTAATTTTCATTATTATCATCTTGTCCATAATACTACTTAATGAAAAGGTTGATAATAGAGTGAATGTAAATAAAATAAAGTTATAAAATGCACATGGTGACGGTTCTCTCGTGTGTAATGAATGAATTATGCTGTAATATGATATCAGTTATAGATCCAGGTCCTCATGGTAAGGAAGAAAAAATTACCAGAAAATATATGGATATAGTTTCAGCCCATTTGTTATATTATCTCTTGACCGTATCAGTTGTAATATCAAGTTTATGGTAACGAACTCTTTATTTTCTGAATAAAAAATGATTTCATAATATATATTGGTTTTTGTTTTCCCTCTTTACCTCTTCTATTTGTGCAGTGCTATATTTTATCAGTAGAATGTATCCTCTTGATTATTATCAACTCTTGATTATAATTAACTCAGGTGCTTAAACTCGGTTATTGTGGGGGGGGGGGTCCTGCTAATGGGGGATAAGGCACCGGTATACCAACGTGTCATAAAAGTAAAGGCAACAGCCGAGAAACTTATTTATATTTATTATCTTTTTAGTGTCTCACGATGAGTTTGACCAATAACTAAAGCTAATATGACATCTGGCTGTAAAGTGTTGCCAGAGAGCAAAGTCGACTTGTAAGGACAGTGTGAGAATCTTTGATGATGTCTCAGAAGTGCCCCATCTTTCCATGACTTTCCAGAGAGGGTTTGTAACTCCTTCCACAGTTTTCTTTGGACATTTGATCCTTATTTACGATACATAAAATCCCATTGCGGCATGTACAATGACTGTAATTTATGACTGATGTTGTCAAGCATAAATTTGATTAAGGAATGACTTGTGAGTGTGTTTTATTGACACCAGTGACGAGTTGCTTATTATGGATAATTAGGTATCAATCTAAGCTATGTAATTCTTCAACTTTGCATTCAGTTACCTCAATCTTCCGAAGTTTATATTGACTTCTTTCTGAAAACTTTCTCAGAATATAAACAAAAAAAATCTAAAGCAGACTTTTAAGTCTTTAAAACAAATACTATATTTACTTGATTTTCCAGACTTGAAAGCAAAATTCCATGATATTCCAAGTCTTGAAAATCCAATTTCCATGATTTTCCATGATTCTCCATGACTTGAGTGAACCCTGCCGGTCCAATAGCATAACCTGAAACTCGCCTTCTCACTGCATCCGAATTTCAGCGTGCAACGAAGTGCAATAACATTATAGGAATCTTGGCCGCAAATTACAATGCATGTAGATAACAGCAAAATACAATAACAAAAATTTATACGTAGGTACGTTCGCCTTCTTTTTTCTTTCTGGTGAAAATCATTTGCAGATTCCACAAACACTCGATAAACTAGAAAAATGAATTACAAGTGTATTGAGAAGTATTAATCTTTCTCCAAAATACGTTTAAGTTAGAGAATGCAATAACCAATACATTTTGTGAACAAAAAAAAAAAGAAAATATCATATGATCTATTTAATATCTGAAATAACCACTGAAGTTGAAACAGCTGCTCCGCTCTGTAGGTTGTTCAGAGATATCAAAATACACTCAAAGACCTATTTGTAAGCTCATGAGGCATGATTTTGAAAAAATTGTGTCTTTGCAGCCCGCAATTTTTCCTCCATCATAATCATACGTCTTACCTGCATCTTCATCATTGTGTTTACATGTCTGTGTTTGTCTACCTGTTGTGGTGTGTTTAGTTTTGCAAGAGTTCTTGCTGATAAAGGAGACAGGGATAATAGGCTCTGGCATATCAACTGTTTATCCCCTCGACTTGCAGCTGTTTCTTTTCCTTGCTTGGCTATTCACACCCTCACTAGCAAGGCCGGATTTAAGCGGATTTGACCGATTTGATCAAATTGGGCCCCGCACCTAAAGGAGTTCCGCGCCATATAAGTAAAACAATAAAACTTTTCGTATTGCATAACAACGTGTAATCCGTTTTCTATGACCGGCCAAATGTATGCCCTAGCGGCGATGTTTGTAACCCCTCAAGGCTTGGCAACAATAAAGTGCAGACATAGAAGAGACTCTCTCTACAAACCCTACAATAAACGGGTTTATCCAAGCCTTCGTGATGCCAACATTGGCGAACGAGGATGGCAGATAACGAAGCGCATATCCTATGATTTCAGGTGAGATATGAAGTGATATTATACTGTTTGGGAGATAGATGAGAACATCCCCAACAGTTTGTTGGGAATTAACTGGTATGCGAGTTTCGTGTGCTGCGTGTATGTGTTGCTTAAGGTATTCGTGTTTGTTAATGTCCTTAAGGATGTTTGTGATCTTGTACATGACTGTAAATCTGTGCTTGTCTTCGTGTCTCGAGCAGGTTCATGTTTATCTGTTGTATGGGTTGTAATAACAGGTACACGCGTGTATTTGTGTATAATAAACCTGACAGCCTTAGTGTTGACTTGTACAAGTTTCTTAATGTTGAGCTTGGAGTCCCTTACAGCCGTACAGTACTCCGAGTGTCATAAGCTATGTGTTTCATGTCTGGTGTACATTTGTGTAGGTTCCTCCTCAGAAACCCCGTGTCTCGAATTTACTGTTATGTGAGTTTCTTGTATGTGCTGCGTAAGCTATTCGTGCTTGTTAATGTCCCTAAGGTTGTTTGTGATGTTGTACATGATTATAAGTCCGCTCCTGCACATGCGCCTTAACACCCTTGCCTAACGGACTCATCTGCAGGAATATCTTTCTCAACCAGTCTCCTGGCAGAACCGAAGGGCGATACAACTGCAAGAAAAGTAACGTCTGTCAATCATTAGTCGAAAAAAGGTATAATGTTCTGCTATCCGCTATTGGGTAAGATGTTTGACGTGTTTCGTTCTGAAAGTCAGATTATATGTTTAGAAAAAATAGAATGTGCTTTGGCCATCCACGTGTGATTCGCATTTGCTCGTTCCCAGTTAATGATGATTAGCCCTTGACAGATACATGTGTCTTAGTGAGATTCAGTGAGTGTGTGTGTGCCTGCGTGGGTGTGTGTGCGCGCGTGTGTGCGTGTGTGTATGTGTGTGAAATAATTTCTACGGTATGGAATGGCATAATCTATGTCACTAGTCACTGAGAGTCTCCGAGGACCAATTTTCCCTTTTGCTCAGCCTTCCTGGACAACATTCTCCTCCCCGGCAAGCCACTGTGCTGAATACGAGGCAAGAGATCACTTGCGCGGATCCACCAGGCGTGTCAAGATAAAAAATGAAATCATAAGCATAAAGGAACACGTGCGACAGCTAATGTGACTATTAGCTTCCACCTGAAAAGCTTTTTCTATTTGATTTTCCTTTTTTCTAACAGATACACGCCCCTCCCTGCAGCAAAGTCATACAGCCAGTCCCTGGTGTTCCATTTGGCTCTACGGATCCAGATCATTGATCAGAATACAAAATTCAATTTGGTTTTGAAAGATTCCTTTGTTATATATCCTGTGCATGCACATGATTAGGCATAGGATTTAAGCCCATTAAATACGAGAGTCATTACTGACTATTATATTTATTATATTATAATATAGGATTTATTATTTTATAGGATTTATTATATTATATTATAGGATTTAAGCCCAATAAATAAGAGATAGTCACTCTTGACTATTGTTTTGACTATTATATATATTATATTATATATATTATGTTATGTTATATATTATATTTATTATATTATATTATATTTATATTATATTTATTATATATTACATTTATTATATTATATTATATTTATTATATTATATTAAGTATATCATATTACATTTGTTATATTATATTTATTATATCATATTATATTTATTATATTGACATATATTGACTATTATTAATAATATTGACGTATTACAGCGCACGTGACCATTTATTTCATAGCTAAACGCTAAATACAAGTGAAGTATACTGTGCTGATTTCTCGGACAAGTCAGATGGCGTTTTACACTAGAATGGTAGATCACACACGTCGATATAGATCAGCATAAATATATCCATTCTTTTAGTTAACGTGAACTGTGGACGTAGATCTAAATGTCTCCAAATGTTATTCATTCTATCTCGTCTTATTTCAAAGAATAAGTGTCACCTTGAACTCTTTTCTTATCTTGTTCTTATATAGTCTTACATAATCTCATATATACGACCGGTTTGTTAAAATTATGCCAAGGCCAGACCTAAAAGACCTTCAGTACACAGACATGCACACACACAGAAATAAATGCATATCTGTCAGTCTAGACATGTATATCTACCGTGCAAATAGAAAAATAGATTTATATATTTTTGATAGATTGATAGATATGCATTTATTTCTGTGTATATAGATGCCTGTTTATAAGAATATCCATTGGGTCGGGCCTGGCACAATTTTAACAAACCGGCCGATAGTCCTTTGGTCGTTGGTCGTGCGGAGGGAACGCTTATACTCCGTGACAGATAATTCCTATTCTGTCTGTGCGTATTATTCGAAATTCAGATGGCTTGTTGTTCATCCAGAATAGACATTAATGAATCAAGTTATGTATTGTTCTTGCCATTCATCAGTAATATTATCAAAGATATGGTGATATTACTGTGTTGTAATATAATATATTTGTTTCTTTGCCTTGCATTTCATTTCATTCCTTCTACCCATGAATGCACACACACGTTCAAAAATACCAACCAAAACAGTGCATTGTATATTGCATGTACGAGTTTCTCATGAATAGAAAAAAATATATCGTAAGGATCACGAACGTCATGCTTTTCGAGAGCGAGAGTGCAAGACCAAGAAGGCTAACCTTAAGTGAACCAATCAAGCACCACAGGTCAGCGCCCTCGACAGACTTGTGGAACAGCTGCTCCCTGCGTGTCTATTTACTGACTTGTGTAATTGTCCAAGACCATCGTTTCATCATACCATAAATATATATGGGCATATATGTATATATATATATATATATATATATATATATATATATATATATATATATATATATATATATATATATATATATATATATATATTATATATATATGAATGTGTGTGTATGTATTTATTATGTATGTATGTATGCCTTATATATGTATATATATAAATATATATATATGTGTGTGTGTGTGTGTGAAACGTGTGAATGAGGTTAACATCAAAGAGATAAAAGGATTGAACATTGCTGAAGTGATACGACACACGAATGACGGTGACTTGAAACTAGTTTTCCAGAGATGCCACGAAACATCGGCGAAGTGGCCAATGAGAATGATGATTAAACGCACGCACACGCACACGTGTGTGCGTGTGTGTGTGTGTGCATGTGTGTCATATTCATATATTCGTAAAAAGTCTATTGAAGAATCTTTTTTTCTTTCTTTTTCAATTCACTCTGTAAAAAAACTGTTTTATCTCACTCATAGCAATACGTTCACCTAAAAAATGTTACAAATAAGCACTTAAGATGATAACACAACATACTTCTATATACATTACATACGTTTCTATTGTGTCTAGTTTTAACATCAGTTCGTTGTAAATCTAGAATCAAATTAACGAAGGATGTAATTAATTGGTAGATGGTCTGTAGCTGGGATGAACCAAATTCATGTTAACAAATGTAGAAAAGGTTTGAATGAGAATGAATATCTTCACAATACAAAAAATGTATTTAAACGGTTTCGAAACTTATGAATGAGGATGCATATCTTCGCAATACAAGAGATGTATTCGACCGGTTTCGAAATGTATTTGACCGGTTTCGAAATGTATTAAGGAAAATTAATATCTTCACAATACAAGATA
>NC_091583.1:21015784-21020784 GCF_042767895.1 Penaeus vannamei | reverse complement strand
CCTTGGGCCTCAGCCCTTGCCTCAACTAATTCTTCTTGGTTTTTCTTCTCCTTTCCTCTTCCTTATCTTCTTCATCTTCTTCTGTCCCATTCCTAAGGTGTGAGACCCATGCTGAAAGGATGAATGGCTAACTTTGTGTCAGTCATGAAAATAGCCAATAATGAAGATTCTTTATCCTTTTTAGGCTTGCCCCTACATCAACTATCTATCTGAATTTGATTTTGTTGTTTTTCCGACCCCTACCCCTGACTATGGCTCTGACCACTGATACTAGTACCCCCTCCTCAACATTTGCTAACAACCCTATCCATTCCAAACCACCCACGCACGTCATAACTCAACCTCCAGAATGGACCCCATCCTCTCTCCCAGCATTCTCCTCCATCGCTTACTGCATAGTTTTCTTTAATGTTTACCCCCTCTTCCCTTATTACTATTCTTCATCCCTATTGTCTTCCCCCCACAGCACTACTCCACTTAACACCATCCCATCTTCCTCCCACCCTTGTCCTTCTACTGCCTCCACCTCTGCAAACATCTTGCGTACTCTGTTTGGCCCAGCCAAGTGGGATCGATTCTTGTTATTCCCCCCACAGCCCCTTACTCCAAGAATACCCTTCTCTTTCAACAAAGTCTCAAAAACAAGTTGGTAAAGTTTACTTTCGCAGCTGTTCCAATTGTTCACGACGTCACAGTTACATCTGAATCCCAGGCAAATGTACTATCTACCCTGACTGACCGCACTGGCAAATCCATACCTGCCAAACCTCATTCCTCTCTTAATACCTGCACTAGAACTGTTTCTGTCTCCCAGACTATTTATTCTATCTATTACAAAAACTGATCAGTTTGTGAAAGTGACCTACTTGCTTGCCTTGTTGATTATAATTCATTGGCACTACAGTGCTACACTATTCTTGTCAGAGGTCAACGTAGGTCCCATACCAATTCCACCAAGATTAGCTTCTGTTGACACAACCTCCCTCAAGAAGTTTATATTGGTAGAGTGTCTTACCATATTTGACCAAATCAACCCCTTCCTCATCAGTGTCAGAAATGTTGGCATTTTGGCCACCCAGTCAGACACTGTTGCTCCAGAGCCCTCTGCCCACTATGTACCCAACTTGATCATGGCCGTTCAAATTGCCCTGCTGTGTCACTTCACAATTGTGTTGTCACAATTGTGGTGGTTCCCATAATGTATTTTATAGGAGTTGCCCTACCTATAAACTTGAATTTGAGGTAGCAGTTCACAGATTCAAGCTAGGCCTCACTCTAAGTGAGGCCAGACAGGAAGCAAGGCGAATGGTTTTTCTCTTTCTTCTTATTCCAAAACTGTCCTTAACTCTACCCCTTTTCTCGTCTTCTCAAGGTATCTCAGCATCTCCCCCAGTATCTCTTCCCTTTACCCCAAACCATCCTGCCTCAACTCCCCGTCTCCCTCAGTCAAGTTCCTTTTCCTGTCTAAAGCCAGATACTCAAATCTCTACCACTTCCCCAATACCCCTCCTCCTTATCACACCAAGCAACCTAAATGGTCCACTCCGCCTTCTCCTATCACTTTTCCAACACCATCCTCCTCTTCTGCTCCTCAGTTATCTACCCCCAATTTTTCTCCTCACCTATGTTTCTCAGTCTTCTGCACCCACTTCCCCTCCAGAAACTCTTGAAGACATCTAAAACTTCGTAAAAATAACCCAAGGGAACACTCTGCTCCCTCATCCACCCTCCAATTCCTCTGTTCCAATTCCCTCTACATTTAAAGTATTTGCCAATATCCATCCTCCCCCTCCTTAAGTACCCCCCACCCTCTTCCTCCTACACACTCCCAACACACCCCATCCTCTCTGCCACTCCCACCTGAAGACTCATGTGAATTCTTTCTGTCACAACAGTGTCCTTCTCCAGATCCCTCCCCTCTTGACACTCTTCCTGAAAGTTCACCACCTTCCCCAGTCCTCTTTTCTCATCTCATGGATTCTTCTCCTACTTCTCTAACAGCCACCTCTGTTTTCCTTGAACAATGTCCCTATTCCTTTCCCAGTCACAGATACATTGCAGCTCACTCAATTACCCAACCCTTCCCTTTTTATTAAACTTTGCTCTACTTCATTTGCTCGCCTCTTATCCCTTTTCATTACCATACTATCCTATAATGCTCTCTAATCTTTGACATCTAACACATTTTATCTTAATCAGTAACTCTTCTTTAAACTTTTTGCCACAATTCTTTACCATAGTGCTATATGACCTTTGATATATACCACATTTATTTGTTTCAACCATTAACCATTATTACTAATTATATACTCCATTTATTTTCCATTAGTCTATTTTTTTCTTCCCTTTTCTTGATACTGTATTGTCTTTGTTTCCATGCTAATCATAATAACAAGTTTGATCTATAACTCTTATGATAAACTACAGGTTTACTATCACCATCATTATTTCTCTTGTAGGGTGCTGTATGCCTGATTTTGGTTGTGGATGGTACTTTAAGGAAAGGTGATTTTGTAACGTCAGTGCATACAGGAAAGTCCTATGAGATCCGAGACCTTGGAATCCTTACGCCTCAAGAAAGATCCATTCCGCAGCTGTAAGTGAAAACCTCTGAGAGTTATTGCTTGCAATTTTCCTTTGTCTTATTCTTCTTTCAATTTTTTGTGCATCTTTTCCCTTGCTCTCCTTTTTTCTTATTGTCTTTTTCTTCTTCTTTTTATTGATCTTTCAGATTTAGCATGCTATTTTTTCTTCTTTATCATCATCATCTTGTTATTCTTTTATTTTTTATGCATCTCTAGTCACTTATTTTTTTCTCTTTTTCCAAGTCTTTCTTTTTTTTCCATTTTTTTGTTTCTTCTTCCTCCTTTTCTTTTTTCTTCCTTCCTACAACTTACTCTTCCCTTTCCTTCCTATTCCTTCCACCTCCCTCTTCCTTCTTTGTCCTTCCTTCTTGCCTTCTTTTCTTCTCCCTTTCTTCTGTTTCTTACTTCCCTCCTTATATAGAACTACAACATATGAACTATGCACCCCTACTTTTCTCATACAAAATACAGAAAGATTATCATTTTTATTGATAGATTTATTGATATATCCTCCTCCAGGTTGAGGGTATGGTATGTTTACATTCACCACTTGGTATTACAGATTTGCAGGTCAGGTTGGTTACTTCACAGCTAACATCCGATCAGCCAAAGAAGCTCAAGTTGGAGATACGTTTCACCAGAAGGGCATACCCTGTGAACCACTGGAAGGTTTCAGGGAAGCTAAACCTATGGTAATATTTGTGCAAGATACAAAGCCATTTTCACTCTTAGGTGTTTTATTTCACTATAGAAATTATAGAAAAAGCTTACCATAAAGCTTCCAGTATATTAATTTAGTTTCTGAGAAATTTCACACTGTAAAGGTTTTGAATTCTGTATTTGAATTGAATATATTATAATAAAACAGTTTGTATATGCTCATCTAATTTCTTTCTCTTTTACACTCGTATCTTGAAAGGTATTTGCAGGCATGTACCCAATGGACCAAAGTGAACATCCGGCTCTGAGAGCAGCAATAGATCGTTTAACCCTTAATGATTCTAGTGTCTCTATCAATATTGAAAGCAGGTTAGTTCTTTAGCAGCTGTTTAGTTGTTTGGTTGCTTAGAAAATGGGATAAAATGCAGAATGCATAATTGATCACCAAGAAGACAAATATATTGGATTGAGTTTCAAAGGCAGAATTGATTAATGATCTGAATTAGTTTCCAGTAATGGTTTAGAATATATTTCTATTCAAGTGCACTTTTCCCATTGTGATCAAACAGATTTTTTCAGGCTAGATGGGTCTTAAAATTGATTTAGTTAATATGTTAAGCATCATTACCAATTTATTATAGCAATCAGGAATTATTAAGCTAATCACTGATATACCTTAGGATTGATTACTTCAATCCACTGTGCTGATATGGTATACTCTACATGCCATGTACACTAGGAATTTAGCTTATTGTGTTTACACATTAATAGCTCCACAAGTTCATAATCGCCAAGTAGTCGGTTACTAGTGCTACTTATCTGAACTGTTTAATCTTTTCCTTTTTTTCATACTCACATATGACATAGACATCTTGTCATGAATAAGTTTGGCCATGGGGCAGATGAGACAAACATATGGAAAAACATTTGGCTAAGGGGAGGGTTATGGAAAAATCTCATCGTTGGAAGAAATTTAGACAAGGTATGGGTAATGGGAAGATTGTTTTATGCGACATTGATGCCGAATGTCACATGATAGGGACATCTGTTCCTGAGTGCCCAGAGGACTATTCCTGTCCAAAACTTAGTGGTTGTGACTAGTAACAAAAAAAATTTAAAGTGACATAAATAACACAATTTTACTTACTGGCATTGTTTTTATACAGAATGTAAGTTGCCTTGGGAGATTGTATAGATTCTGCTCAAGATGAATATTTTGGTGCACCAGATATAGACTTCTGAAAATGGCAGAACAAGAAAAATATATTTGCTGAAAACAAAAGGCTTCATACTGTATATGAGTGTTTGTGTGGGCCATGCCTACAAGCCACACATCCATGAAAGTCACCTCTCAGGGAAGCCAGATGGTCGGACTTTGATATACATGCCTGCTACGAGGCTCCCAAATCCAATGGGTTGAGTCCTACAATCTGGATATGTGACTATCACATTATGAAAAAAATTGGCTTGAGGGACGGATGATGTGAACATGTTGTCATGGGAAAATTTGGCTGAGGGCCGGGATGACGGGAACTTCCCATTGTGAGCATTTTGGATGACAGCTAGGATGATGAGAAAGACTTGCCAAGAGTCCACAAAGCTCTTGGAGGGTGATTAGACTTATTTGGCATTTAGAAAGGGGCTTTTGTATTATTTCTATCCATAAACAACTGTGGAATATACCATTTGTGAACCATGACTGGAAGAGTGCCGACTCAAAGAAGGATCCTATTTCCATGCTTAGGATGCTCTTCC
>NC_091583.1:20992491-21007784 GCF_042767895.1 Penaeus vannamei | reverse complement strand
ACATGTACAGGAGTATTATTGACCTGTACTTTGCTTATTATACTTTCAGCCATACTAAAAAAATAAAATGATAATGAAGATAAATAAATCAAAAAATTAAAAATACAATGCTATAGAGCTAAGAGAGTGATGAAAAAAAGAGAAAGTAGAAGTGATTGTGAGAGAAAAAGTGCAAGTGAATGAAATAGTGAATTTGATAGAAAAAAAACTGAGTGAGAATAAAGGTGATAGAGAGTGAGAGAAATTGAAAGTGAGATATTGTAAAAATGAATAAGAGAATATGAGTGAGAGGTATGGGGAAGGGAAAGAGGTAGAGGGAGGGGGGGAAAAGAGAGGAAGAGAGAGGGAAATACATTTTTAGGTAGTGATATTGAATGGTCATTTAGTATTGGATTAATAAGATTACAAAATTTATGGGATTATTTATTTTCAAATACCTTTATGTAAATTACTAGGATTTGCTGTGACAGTTATAAAAATGTAATTAGCACAACTTTAACTGACACCACAAAGTACTACTAATGCTACTAATAGATATGTTTAAAGTTTCAATGGAGTAGCTTTGTATGAACTTTTGTCATGTTACAGAGTAGTATGTGCATCATAAGAAAATCTTACAGTAAAAAAATTGGATGAAGGCACTGTACTTATCCACCTAATCTAAGAGAGTTTAAAGATACTGCAGGTACTTTTGTTACTCTTGAAACTGATAATTACTATCAAAAGCCAAGAAATCCTAGTTGCCATTTCTGGTAAAATGATTTTTGTGTGAAACGTCTTACTTTTCCTTGCCATGAACTTTTCTATAGTTGTATTTACATTTTTGTTTGGTCAACTTTGTATCTAGTATTTTTAGTTTTCATGCTGTTTGGATCTTGTGTTTAAATACCTCATTTTCCCTAGAAGGTATGTGGTGTTTATCATACATTTGGGTCTGCCTGTTGTTATTACAAAGTAGGAATTTTCCAATTTAGTTTTTTTCATTCTTTTCTTCTAATTTTTTCCATTTGAGATTGCAAATACCTAATGGTTTAAAAGAAGGGTCATATAATGGCTCACTCTATGGACATTATTGTGATTAGCATATTATGGAGTATTTTGCATGTTCCTTTTCAATACTGTTTATACTAGATTTCTGATAAAAGTTTTTTTTCCAATGGTTTATTTTCACATAAAACTACTTCTTTTGGTATGTTGTATTTGATTATGGTCTTTTTGCTTGTGTTGTTGTTTCCTTACTTCCACTGGAGTCGTTTAACTTTACAAGTAACTCCCTTGTTATAAAAGAGTATGCCAACTCAGAAACCTCAGTTCTACAACTGGAATTTCCAACAGAACAAAACTTGGAATTTGGGTTGAACTTAAAAAGGAAAAATAAAACCACACCTACTGCAAAAATGAAAGGATTTATGCGTTTTGTACATACATTACACAAATACAAAAAGAATGAACATTTTGTACACAATACCATTTACAAACAGAGTGGTATTAACATTTTTATTAAGAAAAAACTTACATTTAACTAGGAAATGGAGGACGCATTGATCAGCCTCCTCCTAGATGGGGTAGGAGAACAGTGTACAAGAGGAGATATAGCAAGCTATGTACAATATAAATAATTTTTAAAATTATATAAACAAAAATCTCCACATGTTCACAGGAAGCTTTAGTTAATTTAGGAAGTCAATAAAAGTAAATACATACAAGGAGCAAATTAATACTAATAGCCACTTCACAAAAGGAAAATAAAGTTTGAGAAAAAATATAAAAATTGTGGGGGGGATTACAATAAGTACACAGATTAGGGAGGAAATAAGGAACTTCACACTTTATATACATATAAATAAAATACTACTTGTATGGTATGGACATGGAGTTTGCTTGACTGTTTAGCTCTTTGTCTATTGCAGTCAACTAGAAACATAATGATTGTACACTATCAAAATTTTCAATAGGAACACATACAAAATACTGGATTCTGACAATGTATTTACATGCCTCCCAGTTGTTAACTCAAATTGTGTTAAAAAAATTTATTTATTAATAAAATATATATTTCAAATGTACCATTTAGATTAAGTTTCTCAGTGACTGATACATCTTTACACCTGTTACGCAAACTTAACAAATATTAAGTGAATGTATTCTTCAGTATGGATGATTGTAAAGGACCAATTGCTCATTTTAACCATAAAATACAATTTGCATAACCATTTCTACATTCCTTATAGAGCAAGAACAATTAAAATTCCATCATTATCCAAGAGAATGATGGCCAAGCAATTCTTCCCATGACTGGGAATACAAACATACTACAGTGAGATAAGCTACTTGTAAGTATAGAAGGAGTGGGTCTGCCTTCTTCATCTTTTAACCTTGGGCACTTTGAACCCAAATGGCCTATGCTACAAGAAGTCTTTATGCAGCTGAAGTGTCTGAACATAGTTGTGAGATGTCACTGCATCAGAGAAGTATTTTTTTCTGTTTCTGTTTATTTTGTTTTTTGCATTTTTTTATTTTTATTTTTTGTTATTTTTTTGTGTTTTTATTTTTTATGTTTTTTTTGGGGGGTCATTTAACTTCATTACAGCTGGCATGCATTTTCCAAGTACACAACACTGATGCACATACATATCCCTAGCATGATACTGGCCATTGTAGTTTATGGTCTGCACCATTCTTGGTTTATCACTGGCATTTTCATGAAGCACCAGTCTTAAAACAAAAAGAAAAAAAAAAGAAAAAAAAAAAGAAAAGTTAAATCAAATATGATTTTACTTAACATACAACAATCCAAATGCACAACCTTAGTTTATGTGTAGCATAGTGGTACTCATATTTCAAGTCTTTTATAAGCTGACAGACCCACACCTATGATGAACACATCTAATGGATCCACAGTACTTAAAGAATCGACATGTGGATTGCCTACAAAAAATAATAAATAAAAAAATCAAGATCATAAATAAATAAAAGAAATGATTCTTTGGGTCGGGAATGTATCAGCATTACGAGAATATTGGAGATTTAATGGAGAGCTTTCTTAAAAACATGACACATTTTTTCCCTCATGTAGAAACAATAATTAATCATTATACAGGAGTATTTTACTGGACAGCGCTCTGGTTCCTCTATCCTTAAAATGATAAATTATAATTTCAATTAATGGCAATCACTGTGAGGAATCACTGAATAACTTTAACTTTGACTTCTTTGATCTATAGGTGAATTTATACTAACCTATGTAAGGTAGAAGTTTTAAAAACACCATTTGTCTATCTTTACAAACATTTCTTTACAACTTCTAACAAGGGACTCCAAAATGATGAAAGAAAAGGGAAATGCAAATTCACTAACGACAAAATATTTACACGTTTGCGCAGGACAAGCTTCAAGAAATAGACTATGTCCACCAAAAGCGTATCAATGGGTGTGACCCATACAATGGAGTGCTAAAACTGATGAGTCACTCAGCTCTATACACTACACAGGAAAGAGGGTAGGATGAAACTACACTCCATGGTGGGGGGAAGGTATGACCGCACCGCATTTGGGGTTGCCTAAACAGACGGGCTAACACCATTTTAAAAGCATTCAGGTACAAATGATCATTGTGACCATGTTGTCTTGACCTAATATACATTTTTTTTGTCTCTAGTTTACTCTTTTTAGGCCAAGCCATCGATGACCACTAAGATAAAGTTTCCAGTGGTATGCAGTCCAATCAATTTGAAATGGAAATGTATGGCACTAACATCCCATGAAACAAAAAAAAAAAGAAAAAAAGAAAAAAAAAAAGAAATTAAAAAAAAAAAGAATAAATAAATAAAGAGAAAAAAAATTGTGCTGTAACAGCTCATATACGTGAGCTAGTCTTCCAGAGTATAAAAATATTTTGAAATATTAAAACGAACATTAAAACTATAACACTTAATGCTTACAATGTGGAAAGAGGTGAAGACTGTCAAGAAACACCATCAGCCGCATGGCGCAGTGGCAACCTCAACTGTGGCGAGTGACAGCCACCTTTATGCTGAGGTCTCCTCTTGGACTGGAGAGCCACTAGGAGTGACATATGCTGTACCAAACAGTGCCACTTTCAGAATTATAGCAGGTGCCTTCTACTGCAGTGCTATTGCTAGTCATGGGTTACGTCCATCAGAGAAATGTCACTATGTAAATGTTTGTGATTGCAAATCGTACTTATCTTTTTTACAATTTCTAACAATTTCTGTCAATCACCACAGATCATAAGTAATAATACGAGTTTCCTGTTCTTACTGCACATTGCCACTGCTTGAACCTCTGGTGGCTCTGGTAGATGAACGTCTTCCACTCCCAGAGCCTACTTTTTTCTGTTCCCCCCCAACACAACAAGAGCATTTTTTCTTTTTAGCATGGTCACGGGATGAGGAGCGTCTGGTGTTCACTCCACCTGGAGAAAAGTCATGGGAGTGTACAGTGGGAGGGCTCCCATCACGACTGCTAGCACTGCTCTCCTGGCTCAGACGTCTCCGTCTTCTTCCACTACCTGTGTTTGGTGAATCATGTGACCCTGGAGTAACAGCGCGCTCAGTACTGTAATTACTACTTGTATCTGAAGTACCACTGACATGTCGCCCTCTAACTCCCCGTGCTAAGCCACAATCTTCATCCAAATGGTTCAACATATCATCTTCTATTTTGAGAACATCTCCGTCACTGCGCCGCCCAGAGCGTGTACCACGCCCTCGCTTCAAATCACTAAGAATATCTCCTTCACTTCTTCTTTTTGCACCTCTTGTTGTCCTCATCAAAGCTTCATCACAACCTTCTCTAAACTCTGATTTGCACTCTACATTTGTTCCAGTCAAATCATCATCTTCCTTCAGTTCACCTTCAGACTTCATTGATTTCACACGGCTCCTACAAGCTGGATTTTGTACCACTGAGTTGGGAGATGCAGCTGCATTTCTTTGAGATATTCTTCGTTTGCTTCTTCCTGTGCTGCTATCTTCTGACTTTATGTCCACAGCACTAGAGTCTTCATCATGTCCATTCTTTGTTGGAACTTCATCACTCCTTCCATCAACTTCATTTTGAAAACTGCTCTTTCTCCTTTCTGGAGTTGTAGCTAATCTCTGACTCCTCTTCCTATTATTTCCTTCCTGGTGAGTAGAATTCTTACTGACTAGATCCATAGTTCCATCTGACTTACTCTGTGACCCAGACTTCTTTTCCTTTTTAATCATAGCAACCTCTGCAACGATCTTAATGTCATCTATTTCCTCCTTCACCTGTGGCTGTTTCCCCTTTTTCTCCCGAGCTTTGGAATGGGAAATTTGCTGGGTTTGTTTTATTCTCTCTTGGTGAAACTCTGAAGGGCCAGCATCATCTTCGGACTTTTCTTTTTTCACGACCTTGTGCTGCCCATTTGTAGGCACTGAAGGCTGATTTGTGGCTGGTTTGTTCTGTGCTCCAACTGTGTTGTCAAACCTCCAAGGGGCCTCCTGTGTGTCTTGATTAGCTGGATCTCCACCACTAGCCTGACTGGTATGAGCTGATACACCAGTCATATTAGCTACGGGTAGTTCTAGTTGAGTTGGTGACCTAGTTGAGCTAATGGTGTGATCCTGCTCACTTTCCCTTGGATGAAGATCTATTGTTACTTCATCCTGCTCTTGCAAAACTTGCTGATGTGGTGTCTGTTGCTGTAACTGAATCTGTGGCTGCTGTTGTGTATTCACACCACTAGCTGGGGTAGCACTTGACATGTCTTCACTTGTACTAGACGAAACACTAACACCATCTCCTTCCATAGAAAATAGTCCAGGGAAACCAGTAGACGAATCACACAGAGAATCTTCACTATGATTTACATCAAGGGGAATGTTAGCAGTCAGAGCATCATTGAGAGAGGGAGACTGTGCCATCATTGAATCTGCTGATCTTGGAGACCACGCAAGTAGCGGACCTGCAGACACTAAATCACTAAGAGCCGGTGAATTAGTCCGACCCTCCATACCAGCTACAAGCGGCAATGATCCCGCTTCTAACCCTTCTAATCCTAATCCAGCTCCCGACTGATGCAGATAAACATCACCAGATGGAGATGCTAGCGCCCCTAGACCTGCGTCACTCTCCAAAGACACTCCCGTTACAGACAGATTGGGAGCAGAAGGAGCTGACGAATATCCAGGCTGGGTCAGAGTGGGATGAAAGCTATCATCGGAGGTGGGCTGGGCTTCAGTGAATGGCAAGTCGTGAGTGTTGCCTGGAGAGGAGTAAGAAGAACCCGAGTGTTGGGATTGAGAGACAGAAGGAGAGAGAGCTGCCTCTGTCATGTAAGCACTCTGTAGCTGCTTAGTAAGTGTTGCTGGACTAGGAGGAATCTGTACCTCCTCCACACCTGTAAAAGAGTTGTAATTACCACAATGAACTAATAATTTTGCAAAAGAACTTCCACCACCTTAATTGTCTTCATTCTCTGTTCCTTGGACAATCTTAAAGGATTCTTTCAACACTTTCCACAAAGGTGCTTTCAACTCCTTGTACGTTTGTTGAATTCATACGAGGTTAAAGTTAGGTACTAAATGCCACATTCCAAAGACCTTGTGAGGAGTGTGAGGAGTTTTGTACAGCAAGTACGTGTTCAACTGCTATTGAGTTTGCTTTATAATTAGTCTACCTTTGAGGTAAAAAATTGAAATTCTGCATTGCCCTGGACTGCATAGGAAGCAATCCATGTTTAGTAGGAGTAGCAAGTAAAAGTTCTGCTTCATACTCTAAATTCAACAAATCTTTGTTACACAACAAACCAAATCTTAAACTTTTAAACACCTGTATTCTTACTGGAGCATTCATAAATGATTTATTATCAGTTACATGCTCTGTTTCATTCATTTCTGAATATGTATTTCATATTTTTGTATTTCTTAACTTGTCATATATTAAATGTCTGTTACTAAAAAAAGACAAAATCCTCGTAATTAATTTTACTTTATTTTTAAAAAAATCATATTAATTCACTTTCTTTACACAAGAAAGAATTATAAATATCAAATCCTACCAATTCAACACAAGTTATTTACCAGTGAGAAATGTATGACTGATAATCTGTATCTTACATCTAAATAAATAAATACATTTTAATAACACAGGTACATTCATAAAAATAAATTCTGAGAAAAATAAAAATGAATAACTAAAAAACAGCACAGACGTCACATCTACGTGCATTACAATATGGCATTCAATTCCAGTTACAAATTCAAATAATTAACTGCTACAAAATCTCTGGGGAAATTCCGGAATAAATGATGATGTAACTACCTTAAACACATAAATTTTGTGCAAAAAATTCCCATATTTCTGTATGAAACAGACATGCTGTTAAACAAAACTAGCATGCAGATATTGAACACATTACAGGCACATGTACTTCATATATTAATAGAAGTGTTTTCGTCAAAGTGGAGACGTAACATCATCTAACAATAAAATTATTCGATATATCACCTCGCCCAATAAGCCTCAGAATTCACAAAGTAAACACCACCACAAGCCATGGGTAACATTCACTAAAGAGTTTGCAACATTATATTGTAAGTAGTTCCACCATAATTACCTTTGAATGTAATTGGATGACAATACATTCAGTACAATGTATAGTAATCAGTTACTATTTAGGCATTGAAGTCACAAACAAAATCAACCATGCACTAATTTCTTTTATTTGAAGGGTAGTTTTTATTTGCTGATTTTTTAAATGTTATTCTTTGGACCAACATATATGAATACCCTGTGCTTTTCTTTTACTTTCTTTTAATTTGAAAGCTCTACACTACATATGCCATACCCAATGAATAATCTTAGAAAATATAGCTCTCATTACTCAATAGAAATATTCATATCCACAGCTATATATCACATAATGAATTTAGCAGGTCAATTTTGTTACTTGCAATTACAATATTTCATTGCACAGGATGCATAAAGTAACTGATACCATTTTCTATGGTTTGAAAGGAATGTGAACACCAGTGCTTATCCTGGATTTTATTTTGTACAAAAAATATATAAAATAAAATCCATCTACAGATAACTCCCATTCAGCATGCAACAGAAAAAAATTGTTTTGCCATCCAAAGACAAACTATAAGATTTCTAATATGTTAGTTGAGGCATTTGAGATCTTTGGGAAAATTGGAATTCTCTCATGTTTGCATGAAGGTTAGTGAATCCAGCCCCGACTAGTACAAACACCAATTAAAATAATGGGTTACAGAGTCAGACACACCAAAAAGGGATCTCTTCACAGAAGACATGCATTACAAAATAAAATAAATTCTCCAAGAGGGTTTAAAAAAAAAGAAAAATTTCAAATCATATAAATAGTAATGAGGATAAACTGCAGCAAGTTAATCACATTTACTTACTGAGATCACTTTTCAAGGAGTCAATTGAACTGCTTCTCATGTCTTGTGGTCGAGATGCTAGACGTATCCGTGAGTGTGTAGTTGCAGGGGATGTCTCCAAGCTGGAGGGACCAGACATGGGTGACATGGCTGATCCACTGTCTCCCCCACCACCGCTGACTATTAGTGGAGATGTCACTGCACCTCGTGCACCTGACCTATCACTGCTAACACCACTCACCACCACCATTGTTCTTGCTCCAGTACCTCCAGATCGGATTACAGACGTAGATTTCCGAGGCAGCTGTGACTGCTGAAGCTGTGCACGCTGAGGAAGTTTGTTTAAAGGTACTGAACCAGTTGTTGGTGATGTAGATGCTTGTGTAGTGGTGGGTGCCTGGGAATTGGACTGGTGCAAGGCATTTCCTGGAGAGAAATCCTTCTCTTGGACCCTTTGCTGCTCTTGCTGAGAATTTTTCTGCTGATTCTGTTGTGTTTGCTGTTGTCCTTGTTGAGGTTGGTGCTGCACCATGAATGACTTGGTTAATGTGAAAAATGGAGGCAATGGTCCACCTAACCCGTCTCCTCCACTGTGTTCACTGCTATTGCTTTCCTCTCCCATTTGAAATGATGATGGGGTGGGAGGTAGTTCAGCAGCAGGAGATGGTGTGTGAGGTGAAGCTGCAACAGGCTGTGGTGTGGGTGGGGATGTGACAGTGATGGCCTGAGGAGTCAGAGGTGATGCTGGAACTACTGACAATGGAGATGGACCTGTACCCGATGTACCACTTGGTGTGGATACTGCAGCAACTGTCTGTGTATTGCTGTTCACAGGATTACTTGTTATTGTGTGGGCAATTGTGATAGGTGGGGTATTGGTAACTGAACCAGAGTTTGTTATTTGGGATGCAGTAGTAGCTGCTGGTGTGCTTACAATGGTAGAAGGGGGCATGGTTGGAAGAGTTACATGTATCGATCGTGCTGATGTTAATCCAAGTAATTCTTCACTATTGGTTACTCCAAGCTGCTGCACAACACTGCACTTTTGTTTTGGTGGGGTTGAAGTAAGCTGTTGAACAGCAACCTGCTGTAAAACTTGCTGCCCTCCAGATGTCTGGACTACCACTTGTTGGACTGCTTGCGGCCCACCTGCCTGTTGCTGCTGAACTATTTTATTTACAACTGTTGGACTTTGTGTTATTGGAGAGGACCCACCTGTCAATAAAGTGGCAATGTGACTTTCCATCAGGTCATTCATATTAAAGCGTCCTTGAATGGTTACATTGGGGGGAGGACCAGACTGTCCTGTACCTTTCACTTTGTTCAAAGGCTGACGGGTTGTAATGGCAGTGACTTTTCCACGATGACGAATAAGTTGTACAACCCTGCCACCTCCTAATCCTTGGGTAAGGCTTGTTGCCCCACCTTCCACTTTCACATTTGATACTACAACACCTTGCAGCAACTGAGGAGTGGTGGCTGCGACTACTTCTTGCCCACTTTCCACTTTTATCTTGTCTTCAGAGATGATAGAACTCCCTGTGGTAGCTGGGCCTTGGGTAGTTAAACCCTGACCTGACACTACCTGTGTAGTATACTGAACTGTTGGAACCCCTGAAGAATTTCCTGGGAGTCCAACTGAGCTATCATTAGCTGGCCCTGGTGATGGGCTTGGAGATGGACATCCAACAACAGAACCTTCTGACACTGCTGGACTACTCACTGAAGTGCCTTCAACTTTCTTCACCTGACTCTTCTTCTTACTTGAAGACTTCCCATCACTCTTTGGAGGTGGGCAATTTTTTCTATTACGAGGAGCTGGCTGCTGTGGTGTTATTACAAGCTCTTGCTTATAGCGCTCAAGAATGGCATGAATGCGAGATCTTATTTCTTCATTCTCTTCAACCTGTGTCTTGGCTACAGTTGGCTGCTTTGGTGTGGATGTCTTTGGCGGAGGTGGTGTCTTGGGCTTTGCCACAACTGGAGGGGTGGCTGGAGGGACTACCTTTTGTTTTGGAGGCTGCTTCTTACTTTTGCTAGAAGTAGAAGATGGTGATGATGCTATAGAAGAGTGAGAAGAAGTAGAGGACAATGTAGGTGATGGGGCAGTAGGAGGTTGTTGACCCTGAACCCCTGTGCCTGCCACTGTGACAAGGCCTGTTCCCCCACCACCATGATTAACTAATATCAGGGTTCCTGCCTGTGTGGTACTTGGGATTGTTATGTATGTTCCTTCTGTTAGGCTAGTTCCTCCAGCACCATAAACAGTGGTGGGCACTGAATATACATAATTTGAGGAGGTTGTCACAGCAGGAGTGTCATTAGCCATACTCAAAAGCTGAGCTGCAATCATTGATTCTTCAGATGACATGGTAGCATTTGAGTAGTTCTCTGTACTTGCTTCACCATCACTAGCATCTTTGCCCGACTTATTGGATACTTTCTCAAACACAGATTCAAATTCTCTTAGTTGTTCTAAAGTCTCTGAACTGACAGCATTTGTTGGTGTAAGTGGCAGAGAAGACAGACTAGCCTGCTGCTGGGGTGCTGTACTTGTTGGGATGTTGCTACTAGTTTGTCCACTAATGCCTTGGACCCCACCTGGTAATGATAGAGTAGCAGCTGCTGCACCACCTCTAAGGTGATTTAAAGCCACTTGATTCACTAACTGACCAGCTGATGGTTTAACTGCTGTGGTCAATGTCTGTGTGCCCACACTCTGAGTACTGGTAGAACTTACTAGGGCTGTTTTCAAGTAATGACTCAACCTCTCACCAAGGCCTTCATCTTGAGGTATACGAGCAACAGTTATGCCTGTGGTGGAACTTCCAGCATTTTTGTCTGATTCCTGTTGTTGTTGTTGTTGTTGTTGCTGCAATTTGGCTCCTAACCCTTCTTCAAATGATGAACTTTCTCCAGAAGGCTGTGTGGTAGAAGTCTGTGGTCTTAGGGTACGAATGACAAGACTGCTGCGACCCAACATTTTTTGAACAATTGTGGAAGGAGGGATCTTCGCTCTAACAGGTACACCTTGGGGTTGCACAACAGTAGCTTCTACGCTACCTGTAGATGTGTTTGTTCCCTGGCTTAGAGCTAGCAGTTGTGGCTTAATATGTGCTGCAGGATGAGTGCCCAAACCCTGAAGTGCCACTGTGTGGGGCACCACTACAGTTCTGACTATCTGTCTGTTCTGAACATTCTGCAATATTTTTACATTGTGCAACACATTTACTTGTCTTCCTCCAGTTTGATTAAGTACTCCTGTAACTTGCTGCTGAGGACTTGTTGTAGTTCTTATAGGGCCACTGCTTGATTTTATCACTCGTGTTCCTGCTGGGAGTCTCAAATCAAGAGATGCTGAATGCACTATTCCAAGGCCTGTTGATCCATCACTTGTGTGCACCTGTACAAGCTGACCTGGAACTAACACCTGTTGCACAGCTCCACCACTTCCTTCACCAACACTGCTACTTCCTCCTACAACACCACTACCACTCACCACACCACCACCACCTACCACTACACTGCTTGTAGATCCACCAACAACACCACTAGCCACAATAACACCACTATTGCTACCAGATCCACTGGCAATAACTACACTCCCACTATTACCAGTATTGGCTAATGCACCCATGACTGCTGTAGTTACTTGTCCCTCACCTGACAGAGTCATAGGAACCCCACTACTACCCACAACTGATGTGAGAGTGTGGGGTAGAGCTGAGGTAATGGTGGTGGTGGCTGTGGTAGATGGCGCATGCAGAGGGCTGGGTGGAACAGGACGGTCCCTTAGTAATGTTTCTAACATGCTAGCTGCAGGTACGTCCCCCGGAGGACTAGCCACGGTGGTGGTGCAGGTGGTGGCCCCCCGAGTGCTGCAGATGATCTGAGTGACTGTGGCTGTGCTGTCAACACCACCAACCAAGCTGGTCATTGGTGCATCACTAACACAAGCGGATTCACTCAGAGCAGTATCCCAGGGTTGCTGCAGCTGTTGCTGCTGCTGGCCATTACTCCCACCTAGTGTCCCCAAGGGGGAACTAAGACTGCTGGTACTGGAGTTGGGGACACTCCCTACCACCGTGGCTGAGACTAAAGGGGCCGGCATTGAAGATGTAGTTACTGCTGGCCCACCTGTGGCTGTTGTCACTGTTCCTGAAGGAGAACTAGCTATTACAGTTGGTGCTGGACTGCTATTTGTTGTTTCTTGTAATCCCATGGTGCTTGTTCCAACTACTCCACGTGAATATGTTGTGCGGATGGCAGATGCATTAGTTCGCACTGCCATCACTGAATTACCAGCACGACTAGTGCTACCCATTACAGTTACCGAGGGTCTGGGAACGACCGTTGAGAATGTTCCAGGGCGTGTGACTACAGCACGTGGTCCTGCACTACTAGGCCCACCATTATTAAGCCCACTTGGTCCTGCACCATCAGATTTGGGTTTTCTTACCACTGTTGTACCCTTAGGCAAGACCCGACTCAAGTTTGTTGGGTTATTTTTGTCTGAAGGGGGAAGATTTGGAGGATTATTGCTTACCGGCATAGCTATTGCACGCACTGGTAAGCTGTCATTATTGAATTGTCCACTCATGGCAGATATGGCATTTTCTGGAGACATTATTCTATTCAAAACATTTTTCTGAGCATTTGCAAGAGATAACGTACTCCCTTTTTGTGACTTATAGGTAACAGTTGTACCTTGTTTCTTGAGATAATCAAGACTAGCATCAAGTGACATGTTTTTTCTGGTAATAGTTACACTCGAACCCTTGCCCCTAAGTGCTGGATTCTGTTGAAGTAAGAACTTGGCATATGAATCTTCATAACCCGATGATGGTGGTTTGTTCATCATTCTCAGATAATTGCCATTTCCTCCTGGGTTTGGCTGACGAGTACTACTAAGCAAGGCTCTCTGAAGTGGGGCTACTCGTACTTTACCATCTTTGGTGCGAAGGTAACACTGAACAGAAGTAGAGCGGGGAAGAGAGACTGGCACTGATGAACGTGGTGTAGTTGTGGGATTGGCAGGAGCCACCAGAGATCCTGCATATCTCCAGGTGCCTTTTGGCTGACTAGATGGAGTTGTATGCATTGGTCCTGTACTCCTGCCTGCTACAACTGTTGTTGCAGACCTTTGCAGCTGTTGATCCACTATGGACTTATCACGTTCAGTGAGCACTACACTTGGATTGAGGTTGAGTGAACTTAAACGAGGAGCAAACCGATTAGGAGAACTTGGCGCTCCTTCAAACTTTGCCTCCTCTGACATTTCACCTCCACATTTCTGATGTCGAAAAAGACGTAGAGTATTTAATAGATTCCTGTCTCTCTTCACTTTTCCGGTGTCTGCATCTATACGAATCCTCTTGCTCCTGTCTTGATTACTGACAGCAGTCACTCTCTTGCCTTCAATGACAGTACCCATGTCTGGATCCATCTTCAATATTCTTGTTTTTCCCTTGTCAAAGTCAGACTCCTCTGACTCCGACAGTGATAACACATAACGAGTGTCCTTCATCCTATCAGTCAGATCGTAATCAGAGTCAGAATCAGACAACCTGTTCACTATTTTCTTGGGTCTCCTTCGCCCTCTCTTACTACTCTTTTCAAAGTCAGTTGTATCAGAGTCTGCAGTCGATGAATGGCCTGCTCTGCCATGTACAGGACGATTACCTATATCTGAATATTCACTCTCTGACTCATATTCCATAAAATGTTCATATCCTTTTTCTATACCTGTGTACTCATTTATTTCTGCAGAAGGCATGTTCCGAAACTGACTATAATCAATATTAAGATACTTTAATTCTTTGGTCATATTCTTCGCACTATCAGAATCATTCAAATATCCCTGGCAAATAACAGAGAGTTCACGCCAAGGTAGCATCCATGACAGGACCTGCCATCTGGGGCTACTTAAAACCACTGCCAAATCATCACACAGTTCCTTTGACAATCCCAACTGATCAGCATCAAGAAGCTGGGCAGCCTGAGTAAGAACATCATAATGGTTGAAAAAAGCCTTTGGTGAGCTGCTTGCTGTATTTGAATCTTGGGTATGTTTCTTAGGAGTTTCTTGACTCAATTGTTCAATGAAATTTTCTGTACTCCTGTAAAATTTATCCATGGAATCTACATCTTCCTTGGTTCTACTGTCACCCAGAGCACCGTCATTGTCACCGATTTCCTCACCATCAACTACATCTTTGGTTTGTAACAAAGAAATCTCTTTTATTTGAGCATCACTTTCGCTTATAACAATTTGTGACTCTTGAGAATTTGGAACAAAGACATTATTTTCAAGGGACTGTCCAGTGTCTATCGTTATGTGCGTCACACACTGCCTATCCTGTGGAGGATCTTCAGACTCGTGGGGAGGAAAAGAACATCTGTTACTTATGGATGACATATGGTCCCTTGTCTCTTGGGTAGTAACTTGTACTTCACTGGCACTGTTCACTTCAAGTTCATTAAAACTTACACAATTATGTCCATCAACACCATTAAGAGTATTTTGGACAGAGATACTTTCACTGGACTGAATTTCTGTAAATGACCTAGCATCATACATATGATCTGGGTCGTGTTGGGCTCTTAGTGACTTTTGGAAGGAGGGTGGGTCAGGGCAGGGAGTACTGGACTGTGTCATTGGCATGTCACCTAAGCTATGTGGTGTGTCCCTTGTGTCAACAGTGGTGGTGCTGGAAGGAGTAGGTGGGAGGCACAAGGCTGGAGATCCTTGTGTTGTTCCTCCTTCTTGTGTCCCCTCTGGAACGGGAGTCACAGGCTGTCCAGATGAACACAGGTCTTCAGCTGGGGTTGGTGGTGGCTCTGTTGCTAAGCTGCTGAGCATGACTAGACGGTCTGGTGTGGGGTGGAGACTAAATG
>NC_091583.1:20984991-20987491 GCF_042767895.1 Penaeus vannamei | reverse complement strand
AAAGTAAAAAATATTTATGTATTTCACCAATACTTCTAACCTTTCTATCCCTAACTAATCATGTAAATGCTTCTGTACATGCTTACAGCCTGCCTGCCTGCCCAACTACCTGCTGCTGGCCTGCTTGCTTCCCTGCCTAACAGACTGATTGACTGCTTACTTGCTTGCCTGCCTGCCTAACTGTTTGCCTACCTGCTTGCTTGCCTGCTCAACTACCTGACTGCCTGCCTGCCTAACTGCTTGCTTGCTTGTCTGCTTGCCTTTGTAGTGGTAACTTTTTTCTAGCTCGAAACTCTAATGTTCAATAAATACATGATGCACTTGCAGGAATTTTCTAGTTTATAAATTCAAAAACAAAATTGGCCTTGGTGAAACATGTTAATATTCCATGCAACTGAGCAGCAAGGTACGACTCAGGAATTGCAGCATTACAATCTCTCAAATACATTTACCTATACTGAAGAATGGCTATGTCTGGTGGTTGAAAATCGAATCCAGATACAGGCATAACTGATATATAATCAACATCCATAGTTTCCTGGTAAGCAAAAACTAATATATCTATTCACTTCTGAATATATGAGTGGCTGTTTGTGAGATCACACTGTTTTTTTGATGAGCATAGTCTACATTTGTTGAGCAATCAATCTTCCAGTGGTTTTATTTACTAGAATATTAAAAAATAATCATCATTCAGCCATTGGATGGCTGCAGGAATGAAGGTACATACTATGCAACCAAAGTGTTTAATGCACTTTGAGGAAACTATCAAAGCCACACAAAGTGTCAAGACAATCTTGTCATCCAGGCTCTAGACAAACACTTGGCCATCAACTATGGTTTGGCCCTGGATGCAAAGAGTTGAGGTCTTATCACACTAGTACTTTCCCCCTAATTTTTTGTATTCTGTATGAACTCTTCACATGCAAATGGACCAACCCTGTAGCACTGACACAATCAAACTCCCATGCAAACAAACATGTCACCATGTGAAAAAGAGAAGTTGGGTCCTAGGAATGACAAGAGCATCCTCATACATATCACACTATTTTAAACAATATCACTATATATATATTTTGTGATATGGTATGTTCACTTAAATTTCTTTTATTTATTAGCAGAAACAATCTAGTAGCCTAGATCCTCCATAGCACAAGATCAAGACACAAATTATTCAAACAAAATTGTTCATTATTGTCTCCACTGTAAGAAGAAAGCCTCAAATTTATATGGAAATACAAAATTAGATGTAAACAGTGCTATGCAAGATGGGGCTTTTAATATCTCCCATCACCATATACTAATCACAGCCTAAATCACAGCCAGATTAACCACTACAATCCAGATGATGTGACCATCACGTCATGGAAAAATCTGGGTCGAGGGTCGGGAGATATAAGCATACCATCATCGGGCAAAATGGCCAAGGGCCAGGTGATGCAAACTTGCCATCATAAACAAAGGTTAGGGTGATGGAAAGGACTTGCCACAAGTGTGGAAAGCTCTTGGAGTATAATTTGACTCATTTGGCACTTAGAAGGGCGCTTTAGCATTATTCACTTCCATAAACAAATGTGGAGTGTAACATGCGTAAGCCGTGACTGGAAGAGCGCCGGCTCCAGGGAGGACACCATTTCCATGCTGCACACTGTTTTCCTAACTGCTGTGACCAACAGCGCAGGTTGTATTAAGGAAAATTACGAAAAATTAAGACATAACACAAATAACCAAATGTTCCATACTTTTTCTTCTTGTTATTAACTACATACAGAGATGATACAGAGTCTGAGTAAAGAAAATATTCTGTTACCATCTGGATAAAGCAAATCAAAAGACAAATATGGACATTGGAAAACGGCAAAAAGGCTAAAAAAGTTTACACAAAATAACTTTGCAAAGGGGAGGCACACAGTCTTGTAACCGCTCACAGGAGTTCACACGCCCGGCCTACACACCACACACCTAGGATGTTGGCTAACGTAACCTACTGCCCGTATTTTTGGCACTGTGATTTCCATGACACAACCAGATCAACCGAGTGAAAGTGCATATATTAATACTGAAAAAACAAAAAAATCTGTCTCAGAAATAGAGTATACAATAATTACCAAACCTGAATAAATATACATACCAGAATGTGTGCCCATACTTCTTGACAATTGTAGTTGCCAAAAAGATTTGAATGGCAAGATCTGCTATCTTTAAACGATGCTTCCAAACTTTTGTCTTGTCCTTCTTGGCTACGAGTCTTCTTACTAAATCCACTCCTTCATTTACATCTAATGCCTTAACCTGCAAAACATCAGCACATGGCATTACCACTCACAATGTCACATCACAAGCATGCACATTACTACCCTTGTTCCTCTGAAAAAAAAGAGTGTTACCATGCACCCATGAAATCAAATGATGCTGAAATGTTCAACTCTAGGCTTAGAGGAGGTGCTAAGCTGTATGGTTGCTATTCCATACAATATACCAGTACCTTTCAAATCATTTG
>NC_091583.1:20954312-20956812 GCF_042767895.1 Penaeus vannamei | reverse complement strand
ATCAGTGTCTTTTTTTTATAACTATTAACCCTATGTTGATGGGGGCCTGATTTGTTTGTTTTGCAGTCTAGACTTTGTGGCTAGGCTAAAGCTGAGAACAGCTGGCCCACCCGCTGCAAGTCATGACGCATTTACATGTCATAGGCTGTTACATCATGATGACTGTAGCCATCACTGTCACAGAGGGGTTAAAAATCACAGTCTGAGAAGAAAGGCAGAAGTGTGAGAGGATGAATATTTGAAAGACATATTCTGCACAATAAAAATCAAAGCTTTTTGAGGCAGCCATGTTGTAAGAAGGTATCCAGGTCTCATAGGTTGCAGTGCAAATAATACTTTCAATATACAGGCTCTGCTGTGTGTAACTGTTACAGGTAGGTAAGCTATTATTTTAAAGTTTTAGATTTCCTTATTGATAACTTCTTATTAATTACACTAACTGTTTACATCATATACCTTTTTCATTTTCATGAAAAAGAAGTTTAAGGCTTGTAAATACTCAGTTTTTGAGTAAAGAATTGTAATAGAGAAGGGGAAAAATTGTCATTAATTTTCTTATAAATTGAGTAATACATGTGTCCAATGATTGTATGATTTTGTTTTCTTTCAAGAAATTGTAATCTTTAGTTTCTGATGTTAGTGTAACATCAAAAATTTACCCACTTATCATGGAAGGCATGAAATCATGCAGTGGCTATGGTGGAGCAAGTTGCAGATGGTACTGTGCTTTCAGAGGGAGCTTGTCTTTTTCTGATTGTAGCAATATCAATGATTTGGTGTCACAATTAGATATGGGAATTTAAAGTGAAGGGAAACCTGTTTTGCAGGAAGTACCAAACAAGCCAAGCGCAAATAGGAAACTGCCAATGCTGCCAACAAACTCGCAGAACTTGCTGCAAGCCAATTTTTTAAAGTACTGCAGTTCATGGATTAAGTAAGGTACAGAGGAAATTCTTAAGATTATTTTTATGAAAGATTTTATAGATTGAAAGAAAATGAAAATAATTTGGCCATGATATATGGTGTTTTGCTAAAGATACAGGTGATGCCTTATACAAGTTCATGAATATAGCACTTGTATTCAACAAAAAATATGAACAGGATCCTATCTGGTATATAGGTTATGATGGTAAAATTTGAAGGGAGGGAAAGAGGAAAACATGAAGCTAAAGGAGCCTTTGAATTACTTACAAACTACTGAAAGAATGCAACACAGAGTTCTTACAATTTGTAGATATCAACCGTTTATATCACACACTGTAGAATAAGATTTATATCAAATGATTTATTACATTCTCATGTTCTGGAAAGTCATTTGGATGTGTAATGAACAATTCTGTATTTCAACCATAGTTTGTACCAAAAATAGATATGCTGTTTTTAATTTTGTTATTCATGTTGACATTTATAGTTATTTTGTTAATATATTTGACAGTGTACTTTCTAGACCATATATTTGTTAAAACATCAAAAGTTTCTAGGAGAACATATGTATTAAGTGATCAGTAACTAATCAAGGAACAAGCATTGATAGGTATGCCTTTACAGCTTATTAGAATGCACAATACTTTTAGACTAAAGAGGAAATTATTTTCTCCCAAAATGATTAGGTTGGAGTAAATATAACACTATTCAGTATTACATTTTTTATTATGGCAGGTCATTATTCTTAATTATTTATAATTTTTTTCTCTTCCAGAATATATTGTCTTATTTGGTAGTTTTCTTGTATTCATTACTTAAAACGAAGGATGTTGTTCTGAATATATTAGTAATTCCTTCACAGAAAAGACATAAATCTTTAACTATTGTTGTTTCCAAACAGTACAAAAATTATGTTCTGTAAATCTTCTAATTGTCTTTCTTTATTCTTTTCACATTCTGAGTTCATTTTATTATGAAGTTTATTCTAATTTTTGTTTTGTAGGAATTTTGTATTTATGTCACATTTCATAGGGAAATCAATAAAATCAATGAGAAAATTATGTTTATTTTAAAAAAATAAAGTTAAAAGATTAGAATTTCTTTTCTTTTTCATTTATGGTTAATTTGGATGTAAAATATGTTACAGAAGGAAACATTTCCTTACTCATCTTTCCACATAGATTTCTTTTGTGTTAATGGTGAGTCAAAAACTTTTTTTCAACAACCTCTCTGTAGTGGCTACCTTAATTTTACAATTTGCCGAGGTGAGAGTGGCTGATAAATTTTTGCATTTTGCAGTTTTGCAGCCATCCTTGCTTAGTGCTTGAGAAATGAGTTCATGTTTGGATTGACTGAGTTGAGTAAAAATATAAGATAATGTCATGGCTTTGGACCTCTACAGGTTTGTCATCTTAGTAGCTACAATAATATTTTTGTTCTTTCTTTTCCTATATGGACTATTCCTTTAAGGATTTTTTTTTTTCTGAAGGTCTGAATTTGTTGTTAATATGCTTACCACTGAGGGTTGCCTTATGCCGTCTTGCTTACCAAGGAGGGGTTGAGGACACAACTAATG
>NC_091583.1:20944312-20946812 GCF_042767895.1 Penaeus vannamei | reverse complement strand
AGATCACTCTAGAGGATGTTTTGGCATGGTACTGTCATCGTCTAACCATGTTGCCTTCAAAAGTGTAAATTGTGTCAAGACCTCCCAAAGTAGATTGATCCTCGAAAGAATGGGGTTTCTCGGTCACTTTAGTTTTTTTTATTATTATTTTATTTCTATCTTTATTGGATTCTTTCGTGTATTTGATATTTTTTCATGTCTTGTTTATAGTTTAATTATTTTGCTATGTATTCTTTTTTATTATCATAAGTATTAGCTGCATGCGCAATGGTAAAATGTCGAAGTAGATAGAGGTGATTTCTATATAAAAAGAGGTTTATATATTTATTGTACTGTATCTTGGGAGTGTTTTATCGAACCGAAGTCCGTGCCAAACCAGCAATCCGGACGAAAAGTGTATTTTCGCTTGTGACTGGTCGATGACGTCATAAGTTTCCCGTTCGGACCAGTGAACAGTATTTATCCTTTTCAGCATTAAATCCCGAAAATGATAATCGATGTAAGAAATTATCATGATCGTAAAAGTCTACTGAAATGTCGTCCTCGTGAGAATTTATTAAAATCGCCGAGAGAAGCTGTAGCCGACATAAGTCTAAAAGACCGGTTGGCGCGAGGAGGCAGGCGACGTGAAACCGCAATGTGTTTGGAATGAATCAAAAGGTTAAATTCACTAAATTTTCACTGAATTACGTAGACATATTAATAATGATATGCAGACCAGCACTTGAGTAAATGCGTAACTTGTGAACACATTATTAAACTTTGCCCAATATCATGGTATTCACACACCGTTCGTGAAGCGCTCTCGTAAACAGATATGTTTTAACAAGAGGTATTTCTATTATTATAGCAAACATGTGACTATAAGAATGTTCACGTTACTAAGTATAAGACTAAACATTTCACAGGAGAGTCGATCGGACTCATGTGTTTAGTTACATGTTTGCAATATATATATGCACTGTAATATTCTTTTGTAATATTCTTACGTCTGCTAGAGGAAACCCCAATGCAAACTATACACACAAAACTATGCACAGAGGGAAATGTTACGTAAACATTTCATCAAATGAACCAGACAGCATATTTTATACAACTTACTAATTTGTTACTAAAGGCAACATATTTTTTTATGATACCAATACATACACACATCAAAGTAGCCAGTCTATTTGAATATTCATTATTCTATGCACGTAATGGAACCGGGGAAGGCACATGAACTGCCCTGTGAGAAGGAACAAACCTACAAAAAAAGAAAAGAAAAAAAAAATAGGACGTCTCGGTATCTAATGTCTTTTCGGACAATGAGAGAAATTAGGTCATTTTTTCCCAACGACATTCAGTTAAAGCTATAAAGATAAGAATGAAGAATAATTGATGAAAAAAACGGGAAAAGGTAGGGTAAGAGAGCCATCAAACAGCTAACCTAATTTAGGTCAGCGGGGACAGAGGACTCACGGCTTTTTCTACTCAAGACTTTTAATCTCTCTGCCTCAAGACCACAAAAGGCTGCCAAAAGTAACTAAGCCTAATCAAAACTGATTATTTAAGTTATTAGTTAGTGCTCATAAAACATGTAAGAAAATTCATGAAAGTGTGCGCTTGGTGGGAAAATGTATGAACGTTTGTGTTGGTGTGTTCCGTGGCCTGTCTCACTTCCCCCCAAAAATGATTTTAGGCCTGTGTACAGTGTGGCAAGAGTTTGAAGATTTATTTTTCTCACCTCTATAATCTTTCGCTCTTTGTACCTTCTGCATTTTTTCCCGGCAGTGTGGCTTATCACCTGAAGCCTGTTATCTCTCAATAGTCGGTTTGAAATGTAAGTCAAGATCCTTCCGACAATGTAAAAGATTAACACGGACTGACGAAAAGATGAAAGAAATGTTCAGAAAAAAGGCAGAATTGATAAGAATGTTTTTAGCATCTCCGAGGGTCCACTGACAGAATAATCAATGTATCCAAAATAAACGTTATCTTATCAGTGAAATTACTGCTAAAAAGACAAGGGCCTGTTATGGAGGCTCCTTTTCTTTGTTCTGTTTCAAAAGACGAAAGGGACTAAGTATCAGTAATAAAGGAATGTCCGTTTTAGTGAACTGATAACTAAGGATGCCAAGGAGCACATAGCATAAGGAAACTGTGCACAGTTTGTTCCATTCTGAGGCTATCGTTCGAGGAAGCATAGAAAAACATAGATTTCATGCATACCAAAAGGAATATACTAAATCTCTGAAAAAATCGACGTTTCCAATCATTTTGCTCCAACACTAAACAGTAATAGATTTTCAGAATGTGATAACCAAAGAGGATTTCATGTATCATCATAATTTTGAATAAAAAGCACAGTAAGAGCTTAAAGTTCCCTTGCTTGAAAAAAAAAAACAGCAATACCTTTCTTTCCAGATGCAATAAGAACAGCTGTAAAGCATATGAATCTAAACAAAGCAGATGCAGCAGCGAATTACTTACGGAAAGGTAATCACAAATGAATTAATAA
>NC_091583.1:20936812-20939312 GCF_042767895.1 Penaeus vannamei | reverse complement strand
GTGCGGCTCGTCATCGTCTCTCCTGGCTGCCGCACGTCCAACATGGCTCCAATCCAATTAGAAAAACGCATTATAGCGGTTTATTGTCTTATAGCCGCCTGTTCAACCCGTGGGCCCGGAAGGAAAGGCGACTCTGGGCTATTATCCTACCTGTACCTCCCTCGACATCCAAATTATCCAGAAATTAGCAAATAATGTGGCGGGAGTCCTTGAATCACACGGGGCCCTCACACTGCAGCGAGACACCCCAGTGAAATCCTGCGCAAAGTGGGCCACCATGCTGTGTCCCGCTAAGGGTTGCGTGCTTCGAGGACTCCTGGTTCGGTATTTCCAAATTTCTGGAAACTCGGACGTCGGGGGAGGTGGTAGAGCTAGGCCAAAGGAGAGATAGGATTTTTTTTTTTTTTTACCTTCCTTCCGGTTCCGCGAGATGAACAGGATTTATATGATAATAAAAACTACTATAATATCTTGTTTTTTCTTAATTTGCAGCCTTGTCGGAGATTTGACAGCCATGCGAGAGACCAAGACGGCAGACTCGAGACACACCTAAAAATCCTCACACGTGAACTGACGAAAAAGCTTCCATTGGGGCTTCGACTCCACGGCGCCTCCAATCCACAACGTGTCATGTTCTCCGGCTGAAGAACTTTGTGCAGCTGTGGAATGAAAGACTTTTAAAATGAAATTAATGTTACCGTGTTCCGAGGACTCACGTATTTTGAAAGCTGTTTGAGTGTAGGCTGACAGTACGTAGACAGCAGATCTAACGATGAGTGATATTGCATCTTGTCGGTTATCTTGACTTGCTTTCTGTTTGAATTGACTTTGAAAATATTAGAAGGTAAATTAGATAAAGGATTATGATATTATGTATAATGGTTAAGTATAATTCTAAATCTAGAAGATGCCCTCTTATGTATATAGTTCAAGTATAATTCTAAATCTATAAGATGGTCCGCTTGTTTTTTTTTTTTTTTTCTTTTTTTAACGAAATAAGATTTTCCTCTTATAGAAATATCTTTGTGCTTAAAACCGTCACCGTTGGCACGAGACGGAAAGACCCTAGATAACCTATATATACATATATATATATATATATATATATATATATATATATATATATATATATATATAGATAGATAGATAGATAGATAGATAGATAGATAGATAGATAGATAGATAGACAGATAGATAGATAGATAACTAAAACGAGAAGCGGAGATAAGTCATAAATAGCCAACCTTTTACCAAACTTAGAAAAAGACCCTTGGAGTCTCACAATTTTTTTCTTTTCTTTTTTTTTCGTCCGTCCGTTCGGTTTAACTTGGAGGTGAAACTCACTCTCTTCCCATCTTGGACATCGTCTTAAAGTGGGCGGGACAGCGCGGGGAAGAAAAAGTTGTTGGACTTGAATCTTTATATTTTTATGGCCGAGGTGACCCTTTCCTTAAGGAGAAAAGTGTAAGACCAAAATATATCCTGTGTGATGAATGGTAGAAAATAATGAATGAATGTTACACGCGGCTTTTTGGATCTCTTTGTTATTTTTTTTCTTTTTGTCTTCCGTTTCTTCTATATTTGGCATTGCTTTTTGTTTCTTTATCGTTTTGCTTGTTTGTTTGTTTTTCTAGATTTGTATTGGTATGGAAGAATTTACTAATTTGTTTTCCTACGTCAGACCATTCACTTACCTACATGTTGATTTTATATTTTGTATTTCCCTTTATATTCATATTTACTCTTATCCATGAATTAAATGACATAGATTTACTATTAACCGAATATCCACCTATCCACACATGTATCCATTTAACTAATAACACAAAAGATATAACATCACTGCCGCAAAAAAAAAAAAAGAATCTTTTACAATTCTGTCTCCTTAAACAGAGATCAAAAGGCCATCCCATTTTTTTCTGTTTTACAATTTTGTATCCGAGACTCTAAACATAGAATAAAAAGGTCAAAATGTTGCGTCACCTCTGGAAGACCTTTCTAAGGAGGGGAGAGTAGGAAGGTACCGTCGAGGAGGAGGGTCAAGGAAGGAGAAGAGAGGCGGGAAGGGATGGAGGTCAAGTCAGGTCACATTTACATGTGAGGAAGGGAAATATTAACGGCTTTCTCTTGCTGTTCCTGGTCAAGTTGGATAACATCTTTAACGAAATTAAGCAAGAATATATATACATATATATATATATATATATATATATATATATATATATATATATATGTATATATATATATATATATATATATATATATATATATATAAGTATATACATATATATGTAGAATATATATGAATACATAAATATGAATATATAAGCATTATTAATATATATATATATATATATATATATATATATATATATATATATATATATATATATATACATATATATATATATATATATATATATATATATATATATATATATATATATATATATATATATACATACATATATAAGTAACATATGTATATATGTAAGTATGT
>NC_091583.1:20909312-20914312 GCF_042767895.1 Penaeus vannamei | reverse complement strand
GAAAGGAGAAGGGATAGAGGAGGAAGGAAAATTAGGGGGAAAGCGAAACAGAGGAGCAAGGAAGAGAATGGAAAGATAGGCATGAGGATTTATTTTGTATTTCATTTACTGATAATAAAGGATCGGCTAGTGATGAAGTTTATTAGTGTTCCTATAATAACACTAACAACATTTATTGTCATTATCATCATTATTACTTTTATTATTATATTTACTTTCATTATCTTTATCATCATTATTACTATCCTTATTATCATCATCATTATTATTATTATCGTTGTTATTATCACTACCATCATCATTATCATAATTATTGTCATCATTATTATTACTGATGTCATTATTTTCCTTATCATCTACATCATTAGCAGCAGTAATATTGATAGTAGTATCAACATTCATTTAAACTTTATTTACTAACACTGTTATTATTGTTTGTCTTATCTATTCGTATTCTTCTAGATATTGCTTCTGCTACTACTACTACTACTACTGCTACCTGTGCTTCTACTGTTGCCAAGATGTCAATATTGATGTTAGAGCAATTATCATTTTTGTCATGATCATTATTGTTGTTGTTGCTGTTACTATGACTATCATCATTGTTATCATTATTGTTATCATTATTATTGTTATTATTATCATTATCATAATCATCACTATTGTTATTATCATCATTATTATCATGATTATTGTTATCATAGTGATTATTATGGTGATGATTTTTATTATCATTATTTTATCGATAAGAATAATTACAATTACAATATTACTATTAGTATGATTGTTACTATCATTAGCATATTTAATAATATTACCAATATTATTATCATTGCCATCATAATAATAATTACTATAATCATCATCACCACTAGCAGTGATCGTGTTACCCGTGCATTTTACTAGTTAATTTTAGCAATCTGCATTTTTTAGCAATTTGCATTAATATTTAATGAAGATACACATCATTACCATCTCCTTAATTTACATTATGACCATGAATCCCGCCATTAGTTTTGCAACTTTATGATCATTATCGACATCATTACCATCATTAACAGTATAAGTATTTTTTGAAATTGCAACTTGATTCTTAATACTGATTTTGATATTTCATTGTCACTATCAATCACAACAATCATCACAACCATCACTTATCGTACTATTATCATTAATGATATTTTGACCATTTTCTTTATCATCATTACAATAGCTATCGAGTCATGTATTCAGAAATAGAAAAGAGTAGTTTTGATTATATATTTATTCAGAACTAACGATTACAAAGTTATGATCATTCAACGATAACACGAAAATTCATGATAACACGTAATCGTAAATGGCAGGAGCTAAAAAGAACCATTATACACTGATAAATGTTTTAAATCAAGAACTAGTTACATATACTGGTCCTAACCTAATAAAATGATCGGTGAAACGCACCCTTATTAACCTTGGGATTGTCACGATGGGTAGGTCTATCATTAACATGCCATTGGAAGGAGGAAATGTGTTTTATTTAAGGTCATCTGCCGTGACCCTGGCTAAGGTCATTAGTGGTGGAGGAGGACGAGGAGGAACATGAAGTGGATGTAGATATATGGAACTTTATAAGCGTTTACTACAGCGTCACACATCTTATATGGCGGGAATCACTGGGTTTAGAATATTTACTGAAAATGGATATATGTGGTCAACGTGTAAATTTAGAATTTCAGTGTCTCAAAACTAAAGGTAACGTGTTTGCTATAATATCCCATGAGTTTATGTAAAATCATTTCGGTATGCAAAGCCTGTCTTCGGTGTTACAATCGCAAATAAATGATAACAGCTTATTCACAATTTAACTTATTTCGGTTTCTCAACAACGCTCGGGACGAATGAAAACTGTAATTTCAGTAGCAAACATCATCTTGATTCTTCTAAATTCTAAGTAATGTAACCCTGATTTATAAAAAGGCACTCCCCTCGGAGCTGACTAACTGTGCGCTGTAGCCCACACCTTATCCTAATGAAAGCTCTTTATCAACCCTCCCGAGGCTTGAATTTCTTCTAATTTGTTTACCGATCTGTAGAAGAGTAGCTACACTGATAAAAGAACCAATAACCCCTCCACCCGATGCGAAAATGTAAGGACAGAGGCACCTAAGCGATAAGAGAATCCCACTGGGCACGAAAAAATCTGATTTAGCATATAAGAGTTGGCATCCGTGGGTATGCTGTGGTGCCATATAAGGTAACGGTGGAGAGGAAAAGCTCCCCTCTCGACCCACCGCTATGTACGGCACCCAGCTCTTCCTGTGAACGGCGAGACAGTTTTTTTTTCACATCTTTACGGAATACACGTTCGTTAACCCCATCTTGCAAACGGAGGCAAAGAAGCGTGAAGACCTACTTTAAATAAATTATGGTTTCAGTGGCCTCCTCACGCACAGGGGATGAACATGGCCAACTTACGCTCTTTTATTCTTGGTGTGGTCTCATAGTAGAGGTGACGCTTGGCACTGGCACTGGTGTCCTGTCAGAGGGTGTCAAGCTTTTGGTGGAATTTGGGACCCGCCCTCATTTAAGCCTTAAGTAGGCCGACCATCTAATCTGTGCTTAGTCGAGCTACAACACTGTGCTTTGTATATATATTACATATATGTGTTTATGTAGATAGATAAATATTTTTTTTAGCATATATACATTTGATATTCTTTGATATTTTCTTACCTTTATTTTTAACATTGGTATATTCTTCCAAGGCTAGTTATATATTGTATCATTTCACATAGGCTTAAAAGGGAAAACTGAAAGACTGAGGTACAAAATAGATAACTTTATTTACTTACACCAACAAAAAGTGATATAAGCGAATCTTTGGTGTCATAAAATAAATCATTGTCTGTACAAAATAACGCCTGACCCAAACCATCAGACACTCACATGAAATAGAAATGAAACAGAGAATCTTCTGCAATAATAATGAATGATGATATATATACATTAAGATAATTTTCTAATTAATAACACAATGACTCGAGTCGACTCTTGGTACAAGAGCAGTATTCAAATGCATTCACATTCAGACACAGAAACTGAAGCATGTTATAATACACGATATGAATAGAGGTCCGCTTTTATAGTATTACCATTTAAGAACAAAAGTAAATTGGAGGGGCGTGTGCCCTTTATAGATATGACGTCACAGGTAAGCGACCACCAGCTGCAGGTAGGTGCCAGCCAACCTTCCGGGCGATGACGTCACCACGCAGGCATCACCCACTCCACCTCTCACTCTCACTCGCCGCTGCCTCGTTTCACTCGTAGTTACCTCCATTTCGCATCTTTCTGGATTGTTTTAAGTCCATTCACATTGCTTCTTATGATCGTACACTCGTGCAGAGAAAATAAATAATAAGGTCTTTCTAACGTCACAATACACAGTATCACACCGGAGATCCCGTAGCAACGCAACACTCACACTCACTCTTCAGGTGGAAGAGTGTGTTATCATTGTCTTGAGCTCTCACTCCTTGGTCACCACACCGCCACACGCAGCAGGTCGTGACTCTTCCAGCCGCCCACCGAACACGACCTCGTTCCCTCCTTCTAGGGTCGTCGGCCGTCCCTGCCCGAGAGCAGCTCGACGCCGACAGTTCAACAGCTGCCACATATGGACTCGGTTCTGGATACCGGAACCCCCCTTTTATGGCCAAATTTTCGGAACAACCTCCCGACTTCGAGAACTGTCTCGAACTGCTGTTTACAAGGGCAGGACTTCCGACAGAATCTCTTTGGCACTTTCAGTGAGATTCGCAGGGAACTGGATGTCGAAGTGGACGATGATGTCACCCTTCCTCGTCGGGTCCTTCGGGTAGGGAAGACCGTATCCTTGGAGACGCTTGGTTGTCTGGGGCTTCACTACTTCGTTGCTAAAGTTGAGGGTGACCTGCTGGCCAGTCAAGGTAGGAACGGAGACCCGGGTGCCACACAGGGCATCGCGTAGAGGTAACTTGGCGGTATACACGAGGTTTGCTCCGTCGCGCTTGAACAGAGGATGAGGTTTGTCCCTAATGACGAAGATGATGTCTGCAGGGATCTTCCCTGGCGACTGATCACCCTCCTTCTCGAAGGTGATTTTGGTGCCTTCCTTCCACCCTGGCTTGACCTCGATAGTCAGGATCTTTTCCTCGCGCCGCGTCGACCGTCCGTCCGCCGTCAGGACGTTCCTCGTGATTTTCATCTTCTTGGTGACGCCCTTGACGACCTCCTCTAGGGACACGTATAGGTCCCTGGTAACCGCTGGGTCCTGGTGACGACCCTTGCTCTCGTAGAACCTCGGGGAATCGTGGGGGTTGAAGCTGAAGGCCCTCCGAGTCCCCCCGCCCATGCGAGGCCCCCCGCCACCCAGCATGTTGATGAAAGGGTCGTCCTCGGCGTCCATGTCCTCGAACACGTCATGCGTGCCGTGGCCGTCCACGTCCATGTTGAAGAAATGGCTGAAGGGGTTATTGGTGCCGAAGAACTGTTGGAAGGTGGCTCTAGGGTCACCTGAGAACGTGTAGGTGTAGTGAGTGCCATCGGTGCTTCCACTGCCTGGCACTCCACCCTTCAGGCCTTCCTCTCCATATTGGTCGTAGATATCGCGCTTCTTCTTGTCACTCAGAACCTCGTAGGCTTCTGCAACTAATTTAAATTTTTCCTCGGCATCAGCTGATTTGTTCTTGTCTGGATGATACTTGAGGGCCATTTTTCTGTAGGCCTTCTTGATATCCTCCTCAGAGGCACCCTTGGAGAGGCCGAGGATCTTGTAGTAATCTTTACCCATCTTGATTTGTGTTTCCGATCAAGTATGCACTATAAATAAAAGATATTGTAGGTTGCTTGGGTATAAGCACTAACGTCTTTTCTCTTACTCTTCTTGTTTGTAACTGAGGCTCGAGGCGTGAGCTCGCTGATATATACGTACGCAACGAACACACTAGTCTTTTCGAGAATGTTCGTTCATGTTCCAA
>NC_091583.1:20871812-20881812 GCF_042767895.1 Penaeus vannamei | reverse complement strand
CAGATGTATATTCAGATACCGTATCTTTGACAACTTACATGATCATAAAAAAAAATCTGCCCCCCCCCCCCTCCTCATCCTGAAAATAAGCCCAAACTTAGTGTTCTGCCAAAATTATTATGTTTGCTGTAAATATCAGAAATAAATTTGTTCTGCCGTTGCATATCTGCATATCTGATATACCCTATTCCATTTACATCCACTACTCCATGATACTGAGTTAATGTCTCTGTTACAGCATTATGGTTTTACACAGGATATGTAAATAATTATTATTTGTATGTTATTTTTGTCTCGGTATGTAAAGACAGATGATATGTTTCATTATGATTTAGATAATTATTATATGTATATGGTTATTTTCTCTCTAATTATTGTATTGTATGCTTCATTATGATTTAGATAATTATTATATGTAAATGATTATTATCTCTGTAAATAATGTATGATATGCTTCATTATGATTTAGATAATTCTTATTTTCAAATTATTATTATCTCTGTATATAATGTATAATATGCTTCAATATGTTTTAAAATATACTAACACGGATAGATAAATAAATGAAGAGATATTGATATGGACAGCGACGTTAATTAAAGCTGACTACTCTGACTCCCCAGCGCACAGGAATCCTTGCAGAGCATCATCACAAATAGCAGGAGCCTTAGGGGATTGTCTTTAGGATGCATTCAAGACCTCACAGACCAAGCAGACATCTTCCTCCCCCTTTTGGCCCGTCACCAGTCGAGCAGCCTCAACACCCTATGCTTGGCCTCAGTGAAGTATGATCCGGACTCATATGCTCTGCTTGACATAACGCCCGACAACTTTACATCGTTTACTAACCTTCAGGTATGGGGTGGTTACTTATAGCGATGTTAATATTTAAAGATATGTATGATATATTTTTACAGTCAGACAAGTGGTACAGTGGTTCATAAGTGAACAACAGTAATTTGTAATGCTCAAGCTATCATGAAAATTTTCATATCAGCCTCAATTATGAAGGAAAGTAATTTTATTAATATTTTAGGAATTTTTAAAACAATCTTAGCTATAACGTTTCATGTCATCTTATAACTTCTTAAAATCTTTTTTTTTTTTTTTTTTTTTTTTTTTTGCCTTTATATTCTTAAAATATGTATCAAGTTAAGGTTAATAAAACTCCCAGCTATATGTACTTGCTCTATTAACCCTATGATAACGGGACCTGAATTTTTCGTGTTGTAATATTACGCAACAGTCTAGAATTTGTGGCTAGGCCAAAGCTGTGTACAACCGACCCACCTGTTGCGAGTCATGACACGTGTCATGATAACTATAGATATACCTGTCACTGAAGGGTTAATAGCTGGAGGTACAGATTGATTGGTTTGTCCTTGTATTGTTTATAAAAATACAGCACATCATAGTTCAGGTATTTGTGTCCACACCACTGACAACTCCTTCCTCTTTACTTTATTAATACTGCACTTGAAGAAAACTTTTGGAAAGATATATGATGAACTTAGTCGATGTAAAACTATTATTTAAAACGATCTTCCAAACAGGTCCTAACCCTAGATTATGACTACATGAGTGATCGTTTACTGAGTGTCCTGTCCACCCCCTACAATGCACCTCTAAGGCGGCTTGTCCTACATGTCCATGGAATCGACCAAACTCACCGTGGGACAACAGAGTATATGTGGTACCGCTTCAAACAACAACAGTAAGTACTTTGGTGAAGATTTTGCATTAATGGTTCTGATTATAATGTAGCAAATAGATTAGGATGAATCAGTGACATTTTTTAGCTGTATTTAGGTTTGGGTATATATGTACACAAAATTTCCTCAAAATCTTTGGTGATTTTCAGCTAAATTTTTCAGGTAAATGTATACTATGTATTATTAACTGTGATATCTACTTAATAAATAACACATGAGCAATTCAGATTTATATATTGTATTTTTATATTTGAAGCCCACAGTGTTCCCTGGTGATGAACTTGATGCATTCATATGATGGAGTGGAACAACTTGGCTCAGGACTCTTACACCCATCCATGCCCCTCACACACTTCAGGGCCTTCTTCTGTGAGTGGGTAAGTGAATGTATTTTGCTCTCTCTTTAGTTTAAATCTCGATCTACTTATTGCAGTATATATTTTTTTCCAGTACAGTGGTAAGTTTACTTTTAGCCAGGTGACTTGGAACTGATATACTAAGGTTTGTGAATTTTATATCAAGTAAGTAGTTATGAAATTTTGGGGTATTCTCTTTGCTCCATAGGAATGCAGAGAAAACAGCTCCCATCATGATAGTGTTGCTCACTACATGATTAATGCGTGATAATAAATTGATTATCCTTTGGGTTTGTATATTAACACTTTTCTGGCCATGTACAAACATCAGCAGCAAGTTGTTTTTGCAAATGAAACATAACCATTTCTTATTTATGATTGTATTTATCAAGCTTCTGTTCAATTGATATTTTCAAGGACAAACATATTAGTGATGCAAAAGTTACTTTTCTAGCCTTGTTCAATAAACAGTTGTATATGCTGCAGTTACGCTCATTGTTAGGCTCTTGAGCTGCTGGGACCTAGGCTTGTAACATGATCAGATATCATCTGATGTTGGTGAAATCTTCATCACGACATGACTGAAGGTCACTTGGCATTAGTAGGCTAATGAATATGATACCATATCATACTTGCATATCATTATTTTTCTCTCTTTTAAGATCAATGTAGCAGCTCTTCGCTTGATGACCATGTGGTACAGTGAGACGCTACGTCATCTCACCATTGTTGATGCTTTAGACCACAGTGGTTGGGGCATGCTCACTGAGGGCCGTGACGATGACCAGGAAACACCAGATCCACTTGTGATGTTGGCCTGGAAATGCAAAAACCTTGAGCACCTTACTCTGTGTGGTAGGCAGCAGTAATCATTTTGTAATAAAATGTGTGACTTCATATTGTGGTATGTAAGGATATATGTTTAGCTGTGACTAATAGGCTAGTGTGTTTGGTAGTTATTGATAGTAAGTATTGACTAAGAAATTTGTCAGTAGTGTGTTGGATTGGCATGTATGTATGCCATGCCCACTGTGACTTTTAATTTATTTATTAATTTTTTTTTTACACATATGGGACTTTATAAGTCTTAATCATCAAGGAGTCAATTACTATACATTACCAGATCTACCAATTTATTACTATTGATATTGGTAATAGTACTATAATGATGATTATATCAGTAATAATAATAACAACTTTAACAATGATAATTAAAGTATCAGAAATAAAAAAAAACTATTTTCCCAAAAATTCAAGGAATTGGGTAAACTGGTTAGACAAGGTGAACCTAGTAATCAAGTGAACAGTGCACTAGTTGGTCGATATTGATATTTATAATTGTCAGGTTGTTTTGATCTCAAGAGAGTGTAACTAAAGTATAAATATTTGTTTCAAGAGTGTAATTAAAGTATAAATGTTTGGATAATGTGAAGCTGTTTTCTTAATTTTTTTTAGAAATTTGTATGATGTTGTTTTGTAAAGTTTAACAAGGCCTCTCTATACCTGGACTGAAAAGAACAAAAGAGTTCATTTGAAAATGGGATTGTTTACGTGTGATAAGAAATTCAGTTTGTCTTTGTATCATTGAAGTATTGCATTAATTTTTCATAAATCTCTCTTTTCAAATTGTGTAAAATGTTAATGATGTATACATATATGTACATATTTACATACTGTACTGTTTCAGGCTATGGGTATGGAGGGAGTGATGTCGTAGCCATAGCCCGTCTGCGAGGGGCAGGGCTAAAGGAGCTGCACATCCCAGAAGATTGTCTTGAAGCAGATGAGTCCCACGAACTTGCTGATGAGGAAGATATTGAGAACATTGCAGAGGTAGTGTCTGCCTGTTATCTTATTTAGATAAATTATGATGTTTATCTATATATCTGATGTTCATGATGATGGTTATTTTTGTTTATGTATAACTATGTTGTTTCATTCTTTTCTTATAGTTTTTCTTGCATTGATAGTTTTGATTAGTGCATAGATGTTAAGTTTGCATTCCTTAGGAGTGATCAGAGTATCTGATATGTGTATATAGAGATAAAGATAAAAGAGATAGATAGATTGATAGGTTCATAGAGAGAGGTAAATATAGATGAATATGACAGTATATTTGGAAAACTATGTATATATATATCCAGTAAATATACATAGAATTCAATCACATTTGTATATATATGTATATTTTTCATTTTGATTAGAGGGGATGTTAATAGTGATTATTATGTGATATTGATTTTAGATAATTTTAGCACTAGACTTGTAGCCTCATGATCAATTTCTTTCTGGCAGGATGTGTCAGCTGGCCTGAGCAGAACTTGGCGACCGCTGACCCTATCTGACCTCCATCCATGTGTCCGTACCACCAGCAAGATCTCTGACACTGACCAATATATGCTTTCCATTGTGCTGTCAGACTCAGTAATCAGCTGAGAATTGTGCGAAAGATGGAATTAATGGCGGGAGAATACCAGCATCATAAAGAGGTATTGTATATCAAAAAAAGAAATTCTCTCTGCAGAACAACAAAAGCAAAGTAGATGGTGAGGATTTCTTGTACTGCACTGAATGAAAATAGCAGATTTGGTGCAGGGATACACACCTAATAATAAGACACAGTTTTTAAAAGACACAAAGGTGTATATGTGAAATATGTGTCGCAGTCCAATATGGCTATTATGAAGAGAAGATGTATATATTTGTATTTTTTTCTTTTTTGAGAGACATCGCAGGGAAGACTATTTACAGATGGGTCTTTTGATCACTGCCCTCTGTAGATGTTTCCATCAATATGTTCCTATAGACATCCTGAAGATAAATACTGGTATGAGTCAGGACAGCTTCCATGCTAGACATTTTAAATCTTCATTACAGCATAACCTTCCATATTTAAGATATTCATTTTGTATTTTAGGGTAAGTTATCTCCCTCTTGAGATAATACCTTGTTAAAATTGTCCATGAACAGTGGACAATATTATCTTCATTTTGGGTGTCAACAACCTGTTTATCTGGTCACTATGAAGCTTCCCATAAGCTGGAACAGGTTAACAGCTGTTTTATCTGTATTGGAGGCAGCCAAAGTCTGGAAGCACATAACTGGAGGCTTTCCTAAAATCTGTGATTTGATATTTTTCTTGTGTATGTATGTAGAAGTATACTCAAAAGCAAGACAACTATAAGCATTAATTGCAACTGTGTATGATGGCAGAAGAACAGACCTATTTCTATTTAGATGGTTTTAGAAAAGCTTTAAAAGAAATTATTTTCTTGGAAACATTTTATCTTAAGATCAATGTTCAGTAGAACAGTTATGGTTTCAAAGAACTTTAGTGTGCAATAATAAAGACCTTATGCAATATGTATTTGAGAAGCTAGCACAAGGACTGCATACAGTTAGAATACTGAGAAAGAACAGTCTGCCTTCAACTTTAAAATGTCATTAAGCATCTTTGTGAATCTCCTCTCAGATAGTTAACAATGTCTCTGCAGTCTGAGAGTAAACATCTTGATTTTAAGAATAATGTTATAAGCTATAGGATTTTTATGAGTCAGCCAAACTGCTTTGAATATAAGTATAGAAAGGACAAAATATAACATCCTTAGTTGTATTTTTCTTTTGAAGAGTTTAGTTTATTTAGTAATATTTTCTCATATATATATATATAGATATTGGTTAAGTTACAGGAATTTATGTGATAAGAGTAACAATTCCACTTACATTTTAAACGCCAACAGGATAAAGAAAAGCATAAATAGTACTAATCCTCTGGAACAGAGTATTGTTCTTTGATAACAGGATGATCTTGAGTGTGTGTAAGTGTACATTGTTGTCAATTAGAACCTTTGGAGTGATTGATTGAGTGAAATGCAAATGGGAAAGGAAATTTTAAAGTAGAGGAAAGGAGAAGAGAGGAATTATGTTGCTTTACAGTCATTCTATTTTTCAATGTCGCTTGACCTTGCAGTTTGATTACGCGTGAAGATTTATCTTTGAACATTTGGGAAATTGTATGTGTTCCTTTTTTATGAACTGCACAGAACTGAATATGGTGTAGTGTTTCACATTCCAAATTGGTTTTGAGAAGAATTTATTAAATTAATCATTCAGTGCAAGACACACAGAGCTTAAACGGTTGGCAGAAGAACAGCTCAAACTTATAGGAAGTCCAGAAGGGGCATTCAATGTTTTTGATTTTCTTTGTTAAATTATTTTTGGGCAGCAGCTCTTCCTGTCCCTTTTTGGAAAACTTGAATAGGAAAGATTGTTATTCACACTTCAGGCATCTGTAGTAGAATATCTTTTCAATTAATTCATGCCCAAAGACAATCAGACATGGTCATTATAACTTCTATTTTATTATCTGTGTCATGGACTTTTTGTTTGCTCTGTTTGTGACCCAAGATGTTTAAAAGTCTGTTTTTTTTTGTTTTTTTTTTTACAAATATCACTTCAAACCTCTCTAAGAAAATACAAAATTCATAAGAAGTACTTCCCATTGATTTTAGAAACACTGTTGTTTGCATACTTGATAACCTTATGACACAGAAAGTACTTGGAGAAGTGATTTCTCTAAATATCTTATATTTAGCCAATTGGATTGACTTTTTCTGAGAATCAGGATTTACTATCTATAAGAGTTTTGTGCACATGTGGAAGAAAAAAAGGAACATTATCACATCAAAGTCCAGGATTTTAGATATGTTAAAGTTCAGTGGATATGAAAAGAAAGAGGACTTTGCGGATGTAGGAATCTTTGTTTAATTCTCCTGTGTTCTTTTCTTTCTTGTTAGTGACTCATAGATAGGCATGGTTTAATTTCTTATATTTTCCTATTTTGTATTCTTTTTCTGTTTTTACTTTTTCTTGCATCCTTCTTCACTTTACTTTCCTCCTCCTCGTCCTCATCCTTATCCTCCTCCTCCTCCTCCTTCTCCTCTTCCTCCTTTTTTTCCTCCTCCTCTTCCTCTTCTTCTTCCTCCTCCTCCTCCTCCTCCTCCTCCTCCTGGTCCTGGTCCTCCTCCTCTTCTTCTTCCTCCTCCTCCTCCTCCTCCTCCTCCTCCTCCTCCTCCTCCCACCCCCCACTTCACTCCTCAACAAAATAAAAACAAAGAGGAAATAAGATAGGATTTTGACACAAACAGACAATACAGCTGATACCCAGTCATAAAATAGGAAATCCCACATTTATCTTAATGGGCTAAGATTTCTGGAAATGTGACACTGACTGGCATAATATCTGCTGGGATATCTATTTTTTATTCTCCATTTTTCTTTTCTCTCTTTTTTTTTCCTTTTTTTTCCTTTTATTATCCTGCAGAGACAAACAGACACACCAGTGCTAGAAACTGGCATATGTATACACCACACACATGCACATGCATGCCCACACACGTGCACATGGACACTCACATGAACTCGCACATGTACATTCACATGTACATACACATGTACATACTCATGTACATACACATGTACACACACATGTACATACACACATATGCACACACATGCACACACACACACATATATACTCACACACTCATACATGTATATGTACACTCATACATTCATATGTGCTCATACACATACCTGCACACTCGTATACACACTTGTACACACACGCACACACACAAATACACTTACACACGCACACACTCACACATACACAGAATGCCTTTCAAAATCCACTTTCTTTTTCTTTTAGCATCAACTTCATTAAGAAAAAAAAAAGTTGTGCTTGTATGTTTGTATGTTTGTATGCATGCTTATTCATCCTATTGATTTGTACAGTATCTCATATGTTTCTAATCCTTTCTACTTGAGTTTTTTCTGTCTTGATTATTATATTGAAGTACGTGTAAGTGGGAATGGAAAGTTTTCGATAAGTTAATGTTTGTTATATTTTTATACATAAAAACAACCTATAGCAGCGACTGATACAATCGATGACCTTGATAATTTATAGAACATTGTATTTTTGCCTGCCAGTTGGTGTACTTTAAGAAGGATATGTATTCTTTCTCAAGATGAAGCAAACTCTTAAGATCCAGTAAAACAGGGAAAGGGAATAGCTAATTGGTAATATTTTTTGTTTTTAATTCAGACAGTACTATATTGTATTTATAATGTCCAGTCATTGAGGAATAGGTCTTTTTTCATTGTCAGTGTGGAGGGATTTTTCTTTTCATTTTCAGTTTGTGTTGTGATTAGGGATTTGCATCTCATAAGGACCTTTCACTGAAGATTGATATTTGATGTTTGTGGGGGGGGAAATGTGATTTAATCAATGTTCTTCAAGTTTAAGTAATTTCTCAAATTACACAAGATACCACACATCAGTAGTAATATTGTCTGTAATTGTCTTTCAGCACCTAAATGGGTGATTCAAGTAAGAGTGACAAAAGAACACAGTATTGTAGGGTTTCTATTTATTTATAGCCACATAACAAGTTTTTAGGAGAGGAGAAGAAAATCAAGAAACATCACATTCTATCCAGAAGTTCCACAGTAGCGATAAGAAATGTCTTTGTAACCGCAAGAACTTCAGCCATTGTTTAATGTAGAGCGCCAAGGGAAGGAAACCTAGAGTCTCAGGGTGTGAGAACGCTCTCCAGTATTATGTCTCCTCTCTATGGTTGCCCATCTTGACATAAAGGCTCAATCACCATCATCCCTAAATGTGTGTGTGTGTGAAAAGCTGTTTTAGTGATGAAATTAATGTTTTCATCACCAGTGGTCTCTTTCAGAGTTCAGTCCACCACCAGGCCAAAACCATTCCCCATCCCAGGATTATTGTGACCTTATTGATTATCACATCAAGACTTCACAGTATTCTCACTAAGGGAGTCATGCAAAGGCACAAAATTCTCATTAAATTAAGGGATTACAAGTCATTAATATTGTTGTTAAGTTATTTTTATGTGGTCCTTGCCTGAGCTGTTCAGAATGAATAGGTTTTTATTTAAGTTATTGTAATGTCGTTGTCAATAATATTGAAGTACTATAGATCAGTTGTATTGCCAGTTGTGGTAAGTGTTTTTGGTCCTGATCCAAAAACCTGATAAATGTTTCCAGCAGAAAGCAAGTATACAAGCACTTTTAACTTGTCATGTAAATCTGGTGTAGAGATGGATTAGGTATTTATTCACAATGTTAAGTAGTATAAAAAGCACTAGGAGCAGTATTTTTTTATGATTGATGTACTAGAATTGTTATGGTATGATGATATAGTAATGTTTAAAAAGCTCTCTCCAAGAACATGGTTAATAAATTCCTCACATCATGAAGGTATGAATATTTGCAAACAAAAATGTTTTAGGAAATCTGTATTATTTTTAATAACAATGATTTTATGGTGAAATGATTGTGATTCATGATGATACCAGAATGCTGTGTTGATCAGGAACAGTAGTAGGACTGACAAAACTGTAATTCAGGTACACTGCATAAAACTGGTATTTGTTGTTTTTTGCAATCCAGAAAGCTGTGATATATATTAGTGTTTAATCGGGCAGTGAACGCCCATATCACACCACAAATCTCCCTCAGGCTGGAGAGTTGAAATTCAATACTTCCCACATCGTGCAGCAAAGTTGTATGATAGAGTAATGAGGTGTGTACCCAGTCGCCAAAAGCTTCACAATATTTTGTATATGGCTGCCAAGCTGAATGGTCCCTTGACTGTACGTAGCCATTGTTCATACTGATGCTTTCCCCCCCCTTCCTTCTGCAATTACATTGTGCAACAGGGATAATACTTGAGAGAGGAGTGGCTACAACAAACCTGATGAATTAAAGCTTGTTGTGCTGTAGTTTTAAAGTATTCACATTATGATTATCTTCACACAGTCTTGACCGTGGAGATAACTGGTGTTATCTCTTTTTTTATTTGTTTATTTTTAATTTATTTGATTATTTTTCACCATA
>NC_091583.1:20864312-20866812 GCF_042767895.1 Penaeus vannamei | reverse complement strand
TGTTTCAGTAGTGAAGATTTGAATACAGTATCACCAAATGTACAAAATATCTGAACCTTGAATAACATCAATAGATTTTTTATTTATTATTATTATTATTAATTATTTTATTTTCAGATGTAATTGTACCCACCTGATGATGAATGTGGAATAATGGTCAAACTATTTATATTGTAGACATGATTAGTTACATGATGAATATGGCTAGCATCGGTTTCCTTATTAATGATATATTAGGTATAAAATCATGAAGCAACTCAGGATCAAGATGTTATGAAGTTCTGTATTTATGTTTTAGTAAATATGGCATTTGTCAGGCTGCTCAAAATAGTGGGATGCTCATCCCCTACTTAGAATAAGAAAAAAAAAGAAAAAAAGAAAAAAAAACATAAACAAAAAATGATACACTGAAACCTATGAAAGCTGCCATTTCTTATTTATTTTTGTATATACTGTATTCATAAATTCAATTTTATTCTGTTTGAATGCACTTAAGTGATAAGAACTCATACTTAGTACAAAGGGAGAGTGAAGTACTTCCCGTTTCAATTGTTTCTGAGACTCCATATTAACTAAGGCACAGTGACATAAGTGTCAGAATAGGTTAAGACTTCTCTACACATTTTGTGATTAAGAGGTTCTATATTGTAATCTGATTAAACTTTATCTGTTGAGGATAGAAAGAATTCAAACAAAAGGATTTTTTCCCTTATATTGTTGTGGATCAATTCCCATAGTACTTGGGGAGGGTATATACACATTCATTTTTTCTTTATTCTTTGTCTGTTGTAATGATGCCTAGTCTCCATGAAACGAATCATAAATAGCTGGCAGATTGGTTTATATAGGATCATGCCCATCAGCAGGTTTAACAAGAGTGACGTAAGAACTTTTAAGAACCACGTGAAACCTCGGAACGTACCCTCACTAATTACTCCAGAATTAGTTCCTCTCGAACACTCCACTATGGCTGGCTGTCAACTTGGGGAGCACAAGGGATGCCACATTGCAAATCAGCATCAGTTGTTACTAGTTTTCTAAGACTATGACTGGTATGACAAACACTGATGTGCTTGCCCAATTATCTGTAAACCCAAAGGTGCTAACTTCATTCCATCTTTAGTATTAAGGTTAATGTGGTTTTGATGATATCTGGTGTAATTGAATATGTTTTCCAATGGCATATCACTTTATAAGAAGAAAAGTCTTGCTTTGTGTATTACATTATATATTTTTGCCATGGAACACAACAAATTTGCCATCATTCACTATCAAATGATAACCAACTCTCAAAAAAAATGAGGGCCAAAATATGCATGCATGCTTTCAAATGAATCTACGGATCTCTCTGATAACTTGTTTATATTTATATATGCTAGTTCTTTATGTTTTTCATTAGCATAGGAATCTGAAGATAGTCCATGCTTACTATTTTTCTTTTGTAAGTTGCTTCTAATTGGATATTATACTATATAAAAAAAAATGCCATGTTTATTGTTTATTTTAATATACACAATAAAACAAAATGTCTCTCTCCCTTTTAACAAGCTTATATATATATATTGTATGAAACTGAGAATATAATGTGTCAATATGATTCTGCACTTTATATCCTTTTATGTTAAACTTTACAACCATAGTCTCTGCATGTTATTCTCTTACTGCTTTGTGATTTAGTGAGATAGGTTTGCATTATAGCAGAACCTTAAGATAGATTGTGAGTGTGTGAGAATGTATGTGTGTGTTAGTGCGAGTGTGAGTGCATGTGTGTGTATGAGTGAGGGATAGAGCAACTGATTGATTAAGGAGTGTGTGGATTAGTTTCTTTGTTAGGGGTGGCACACATGCAGAATTTCTGTATTTGTTATTATGTATATGACTATAGTGGCAATTTTTATTTTGCTTTAAGTAATGGTATAGCAGAAATTAATGTTAGATTATCTCTAGACTTCCCATATTAAGTCTAGATTGAACACTGAGATTCTGTATTTGTACAATCTCTTTGTATCTATAACATATATGTGCATATGCATGCTTGTAGATTTTTTTTTCCATACAGATGTCAACAGATGCATTCCTATTGGAACTTGATAATAGTGAAAGTAGTAAAATATTGTTTCAAATAGGTGATGTATTTGAATTCTCTCTTTTGCTAGACATACATTTGCCAGCACATGTAATGACAACAGTAAACTTCCCATCTTACGTTTAAACTGGAAAATCTGTTTTGAAGGTCGAATGGTTATTTAGGAAAAATATTATTTAACAATGTCTGCAGGTTATTGCCATTAAAAATACATTGTTTAAAAGAGAGAGTGGCACATATTTCAGTTTAAAGGGTGTGCATTTTTTGTATGTGTATTTGTGTTCAAGGAATTGTGTATGCATGAAAACTATGAATGAGTGAGTAGAATGTGTGCTTGCAGCTGTGTGCATACACATGTAGACAATATGTGTGTATACATGTATGCGCACACACACACACTCACACACACACACA
>NC_091583.1:20856812-20859312 GCF_042767895.1 Penaeus vannamei | reverse complement strand
TCAACCCGCATGGAAATGAATCACGTATTTGATATGTGACAACCGGTGATGAAGAAAGGTACTATTACAACAATATATTTCTCTTGCGGAAGGGGACTGACAACACGATATTGAAATGTCTTGGGTGACAAGAATAGATAAATTAATCGGTAAATGATCATGCGTACATGCATATGTATGTGCGTGTGAATGAAGATGTGCATGTGACATACATAAGATTAGAAAATTATGCAGAATACAGCAAGAGATTCAAGTATATATAATTCTGTAATAGGATACAGATATAGCTGGGTTACAGTCATCGCCTCAAGCACATACCAACTAAACAGGTTCTCCTTAGTGGCCATGGAACTTAGTCCATGAACTTAGTGCATTGAGAGCCGGTTCTAAAGTCTCCAAAGCCCAGCACATTTTTTTTCTCGTGTCATTATTACTCACATAAAGTCTCCAAAGACTCGGATAAGATGGTAACACAACCAGAGCCAAGGTTAGTGACTGATTGTGTCCAGTGTTACTCAGCATTGATAATGAATCATAATTGTTCCCATTATCCAGTCCATGGCCGTGTAAAGAATTAGTGCAAGAACAAGCTCTTGCATCACTCTTGAATTCACAGACATGCCCCACCATGCATGGCAATAGTCTTAGAACCAGTATATAGCTATTCATCTAATAATCTTTGCATCTTTAATATTTCACAATGCCCTGTGTTGAGTGCTTTCTTGAGATCAATGTAGGTTCTGAACAACTAGTACTAAACTCCTGACAACACACTCGAAACACGAGGATACGGTCTGTTGTGGATTTGCCTGAAGCGAATCTAGCTTGCTCCAGTCTTCGGAGCACAAGTGGTTTCCGATACGTCTCGAAAGGATAAGAGCAAGCACCTTGCCTAATAAACTGAGCAGTGCAATAAATCAGCGGTTGTTGCAATCCCAGATATCCCCTTTCCCCTTCCAAAGAGAGATACCCATTCCCTCAGCAAGTGAAGGGGAATAGTACCAGACTGTTAGATGACACTGTCTTGTACAGTCTAAGGGACATGGATCCACCACCAGACCAGCTGCAAATGCTTGCTGTTTTACCACCTTTCAGCTTAGAGATCGTTTACCTAACGGTTGCCAGGGTAGGAGGTTACTCGCTGGTGGCAGGATCTGGCATTGGGATCACGACATACCCTTGTTCATACTAAGTGTCGGTTGCTCAACCTGGTACAACTGCTCAAACTACTCAAACTCAACGCTCCTGCGCCCCAACATGATCTGAGGTGGTCTTTGCACCAGCTGAACGAACTGTGGTTGTCCGTGAAGAGGGCTTTGAATTTAGATTTCTCGGGGCTTGGTTGGTAATATTATGGTTATCTACTGAGAAATATTCCTGACACATTTTTCCTTGTCCTTCCTTTGTAGCGTCCGAGTCCCATTTGCAAGTGATCGTTATAAGTTCCGATCACCAGCAGTAGAGCTCTTCAGCACGCATCCATGGCCTCTCGTGTCTCCTGCCTTCTCCTTGAGTAGTCAGTAATGGACTCCAGAGCTGTATCGACTGTTTCGCATTTGGCGTCCCACAATGCTATAGAGTCTGTCAGTTTGCTAGATGCTGTGAAACGATTAGAGATAACCCTGGGAAACCCCCAAGTACAATCCTTCCTCAGTCTAAGTGAAGCACCCTGGGATATCACAGGACGGACGGGTTAGAAAGTGGATCCCGAGGGGTCACAGCCAACCGGTGATCGGCACCAGAGCTCTGCATTCTGGTAAGTTCTACATTTCCGGAGTATCCTCCAACAGCAGCTGACAAACGTGGTCGATCTCCTTGACCGCATCACGTGTATCACTTTACCAGGTCCAGCAATGCGGTAACAGGAGCTACAAAATGCTGCTAATAGCTCCTGATCCATGGGGATATATAGATGTCTTGTCACCTCAATCACAGCCAAATATCGCATTGAAGTCACCCGGAACAATGCGGATATCCTAAGAGAACGGCTGTCAGCCACAAAGGTGAGTTAAGCTTGGAACACCTGTCACATCTGATTTACATATATCATTAGGAGCGCACACAGTAGTGAGTATTTTACACACAAACACACATATAAACATATATGTAAGCACACACACACATGTATATATACATTTGTACAAATATATATATATATATATATATATATATATATATATATATATATATATGTATATATACATACATACATATATAGATACATATACATATATATGCATATATATAGATAAATAAATATATATAGATATGCTTATTGATGCAGCGGTAGCATTCTCGTTTAGCAATCTTGCTTACCTGCGTTCAAATCCCGCATTGCCAGTGGAAGGTAATCCCGGCCATTCCTTACACACAGGGGATGATTTAGAGGCAAAATAACCAGGCAACTTGTCACACGAAATAGAATAATCATTGTCCCAAATGGAATAAACTAAATTATCAGTTATCAATTATATACATATACTGTATGTAATATATATAT
>NC_091583.1:20839312-20851812 GCF_042767895.1 Penaeus vannamei | reverse complement strand
ATAATTTATCTGATAAATATTTTCCATCCATTGAGCAAGACCCGAGCCCATTCATTCTCAATATCTTATCATCTTTCATTATATTTTTTATTATTTATTATTTATTTATTTATTCTTAACCTTTGATTATCTTCACCGGCAGAGGAGTCCGTGGCGGCTTGGACAACTCTGGTGGGAGAAAGATGCTTCGGCGGCGACTGGATTTTGGTTTGGGCGGATGGATCCAGATTCAGCGAGAAGGTGACTGGATATGGCGTGGTGAGTGGGCGTTCGCTCTGTTTTTTCTCTTTTTTACTCCCCCCTTTCTGTATGGCTGTCACTTTCTGTCTGTATATAAATAAATAAATAAATATATATATATATATATATGTATGTATGTATGTATATGTATATGTATATATGTATATGTATATATGTATATATATATATATATATATATATATATATGTGTGTGTGTGTGTGTGTGTGTGTGTGTGTGTGTGTGTGTGTGTGTGTGTGTGTGTGTGTGTTTGCGTGAGTGTGTGTGTGTGTGTATGTGCGTGAGTGTGTGTGTGTGCGTGAGTGTGTGTGTGTGCGTGAGTGTGCGTGCGTGCGTGTGTGTGTGTTTGTGTTTGTATGTGTGTGGTAAGTTACCAAGCTTATATGTTATAATCTTGTCTCATTAATATTTTTTCTCTTCAAGAAACATTCTCACATGCCTTTTCCTTCCCCCTCCCTCCCCTCTTCCTTAATATCTCTTCCCTTTCCCGTACCTTCCTTTCCCTTTTCTCCCCTACTCTCCTTTCCCGTCCCCTCCCTCCCCTATTTTCCCCTTCCTCCTCCTCCCTTCCCTTCCTTTCGATATCGCCTCTTTTCCCCTTCCTCCCCCTCCCATCCCCTCTCTTTTCGAAATCCCCTCCTTTCCATTCCCTTTTCCTCTTCTTCCATCTCCTTTCTTCTCAACGTATAGTCCGCAGGCTTGACGGCTTTCGGAACAGACAGCAATGACCAGCAGCGGGTCTGTTTCGCGCTCGAAGGGTCCGAATTCGTGGCTCATGCTTGCAACGGGTCGACGGCTACGACTTCGATGAACGTCGTGTGTCTCACGCCGTAAGTTATGGCTTTGTTTAGGTTTGAATGGCGATTATGTTTCGGATCTGATTTATTTGCTTTGATTGGCGTATCTGTTTATTATTTTTGTTTGTTGAAAGATACATGATATGATTTTTTTATGTGATAGTTATGCTTTTTCTGTTTTTTTAGAATGTAATTTTGTTTACCTCTGGTCCTTCTTAGTAGATAAAAGTCATCTTTCATATCTAAAATCAAATCTGTTTTTAACTTGTCCTCCTTATATGATAAAAAAAATCATGTTTATGATCTTTCTTCCATATTAGAAATTTGTAATTTCCCTAACCCTCTTTAGAGTAGAATTATAATTTTCTTAATACTGCCTGTATTGGAATAAAATGGAGTAGGCCTACAATACAGTTTGGTATTTAACTTTCAAATGCTCTTATCACTTCCCACAAGCATATACATATTGCCATCTTAATATCATTATTAACAAACGCTTTTGTACAGCAGATAATCAAAACCAGTCATCAATTTATTTTTATTTATTTTTTTTACATTAAAGATAATTAAAACAAAGCAAAATTCCTTTCAACCCAAAATGAACTTGATTCAACTAAAACCGATTAGAACCCAGACCGAAAAAAATAATTCACGGAACCAAAAGTTATCTTTTGTCAGAACACTCACATAGAAAAAATAACAACTTTGGGTTCTTCGATTATGTCCAGCAATTTTTGCTTTTTTGTCTAACCTTCCAGTTTTACCTTCTACTAAAATTAAAGCTAAAATTAATCATCTCCATTTGAACCCTTGCTACCATTAAAATAAGCTTTTCATTGCAGTCCCTTTACTTGAAATATAATTCAAATTATCAAAATGACCGTAACTGAAGCCAAACTTATCTATCCGAACAGTCCCATCGTTTTCAAGTCGGTGAACCAAACGGACGACGCCACCTATGACAGCCAGGACTCCGTGTGCAGGAGCGAAGGCGGGAAACTGCTTCCTCGTCTCACCCAGGCCAACTTGAAAGACCTTGTTTATTACTGTGGGTTGAGTATTTATTTGTTTTCTTTTCTTTCAAATTGTTGTATTTAGTCTTAAGCCGTCTTTGCTAGATTATGGAAAGTGCCAACGCATTAGTCTTATGCCGTCTTTGCTAGATCAAGGAAAGTGCTAAAGCGTTAGATTTTTTTCCATTGCTAAGGAGGCGTTCAGGGTTTCGGCATCACGTTGTGCTATTCTACGTCATCCCTTTAATGACCCATGTAACCCTGGAAATCAGCCTGAAATTCGTTACCAGAGGCCTACATTATGGTTTTTGTGCTCATTTTATTACCAGATAAGCCTAGTTGTGCTTACATATTACAAAAGAAATTCGTTAAATATATTTCTGTATCATTCTGTATCCAGAGATCAAAGAAAGATACCATAAGCACTGATTTTTTTTTTCATTTGCCATTGGAAGTATTTGGAAACTTTCTTTCAATGAGTTTCAAAATACGCCGCGGATATTGTTCCGGCACCGGATTTTATAACAGTTTGGCTATTCGTCCGGCATACACTCGCGCTTGCGCACTGTCCATAATTCTGTCTTTGTCATTTCACGCAATATTCATAGTCGGATCGAGACTCTGCTGGGATATTTTTCCGGCGTTTTTTTGTCGGAAGCCTGCACTGAAGAGCTATTTTTCCGGCTGGGGCGCACGTCATCAATATTTTAAATTATTCTTAGGACCGAGTAGACATACATGCTAAGTTTGCTACAGTTTGGTATTTATGTGATTTTCAATCCTATTCTGTGATTTTATCGTGCATACAAACGATAGGACCGCACCCGTCAACAATATTGGGGGATCCCGTGGGGATTCGGGTGTTGGGGGGGTGGGGTGATTTCGTTCATACCATGCATAAAAAAAAAAAAAGGAAATTGAAAATCCGAGCCAAGGATAGCATTTCAGATAAAGAAAGTGAAAAATGTAGGAACCCGAAAGAAGATTCGGCCTCGAATGATTCGACACGGTGTTGCGCGAACGAACGGTCGAGTGAACCGCATCTTCAATGCACGAACTACCAGCAGGATCGCCGTATGAACCAATAATCCCTCCTAACCCTGTGGCTATGCCCCCGAACCCCCTCCCGATTGCCGTATTTCCCTATCGGGGGCTTCGACCCCGGACCCCCTTCCGATTGCCATATATCCCGATGCAAGAAAACACTAAGTAGTACTTCAACTCTGGCTTTACTTTCTTATCCGGTGTACACGTCAAAGCTGCAGCGACAGTCCTTGAATCTTTGACATAAAACTGTTCAAAATTCAGTTCCAACTTTGAAGGAATCCATAATCGATGATCGACTCTTAGCCATGAACAATGGACAACATACATATAGCGCCAAAGTTTGTATGCAAGGCTAATGCGCAAGCGCGAGTGTGTATTTGCGCTCAAATAGTTAGTGCGCATGTATGCCGGACGAATAGCCAAACTGTTATAAAATCCGGTGCCGGAACAATATCCACGGCGTTCAAAATAAGTGCTGACCGATTCATGCACTTAATGCTCCTTGTGCTCATCTCTATATGGTTAATGTCCTGTCTTCATTTCCTTGTGGAGGATCATGTTTAATGTGGCATTACCGCTCTTGGAAAGCAAATGAGAGACAGGCAGAGAGGAGTGGTGGATGTGTTAAAGAGAAAGAGAGAGAGAAAGCAAAATAAAGAAAGAAAGAGAGAGGGGAAGGGGGCGAGAAAGAGAGGCAGGAGAGAGAGAGAGTGAGAAGACAAGAGAGGGTAAGAGAGAGAGGGAGAGAAAGTAAGAGAATGAGAAAAGAAATAGAGAGAGATTTTGGACAAGTCGAGCGGTCATCCGTGCTATTATGGTATTCCTGATACTTGGGCGTACTGTATGGAATGTGTAAAAGATTTTTCCCTAGCTTACCTTATGCCTGGCAATGCATTCAGCAGCCAATCAGCAGTTAGGGCGAGCATTGACGTCGTTTGCTAAACTCCAGACATGTTGGACTTTTGAGCCAACTAGAGACGGCTATAATTTTTTTGTGAGTTTTGTTTTAGGTTTGTTTCTCTCATTTCTTTTTTTAGTAGTTTTATCTGTCAGTTGTTTAATTTTCTTTCCTGTTTTGAGAATTGTTTTGGATTTTTTTCTTCTCAGTCTTTTCTCTTTAGTTTTGCTGGTTAACTTAGTAATATTCTTTTCAGTTTTCTTAATTTACACTCATGTCATGTCTCATAACATATTTACGAAATATACTCGCCAATATATTTATAAATAATTATGCATATAATAACAATGATACTAATACAAGAAACAATCCTAATAATCTTCATAATACAGACGGCAAACTGACAGCTTGGACAACAATGGTGGGGGAAGTGTGCCAGGGAACAGACTGGTCTCTGGTGTGGCCGGACGAAACGAGGGCCGATAATGAGACGCTGAATCTGCCATGGGTGAGTAAAAGCTGTTTACGATGGCGTCTCCTCCGGCTTTAGGGTGGTAAGCCGGAGTTTCCCTTGTTCTGAACTTGTCCGTGGCGATAGTTTTCGGAACGGATCGAGGTGGCTCGCACTCTTAAACCAGAGTACCGGCTTGGAGGGATCAGTGGTCTCGAGAAAGGTTCTTTTATGATTATTTTTTCGATATTGAATTCTTTGGAAATGAACCAACGAAATCCTCAAGATTTATTGCAAATCCCGACTTCCATTTTGGTCTAGTGGTCTTTCTCTTTTCCTGTTTCCTTATTTTATTATTATCTTTCATGTTTTTTCTCTATTTTATTTATTTTCTTTCTGTCTCATTCACTTCCTCGCTTCCCTTTCTCTGTCTGTCTGTCTGTCTGTCTCTCTCTCTCTCTCTCTCTCTCTCTCTCTCTCTCTCTCTCTCTCTCTCTCTCTCTCTTTGTCTCTCTCTCTCTCTCTCTCTCCCTCTCTCTCTCTCCCTCTCTCTCTCTCCCTCTCTCTCTCTTTCTCTCGCTTTCTCTCTTTCCCTCTCTCTCTCCCTCTCTCTCTCTCTCTCTTTCCCTCTCTCTCTCTCTCTTTCCCTCTCTCTCTCTCTCTCTCTCTCTCTCTCTCTCTCTCTCTCTCTCTCTCTCTCTCTCTCTCTCTCTCTCTCTCTCTCTCTCTCTCTCCCTCTCTCTCTCTCTTGCTCCCTCCCTCCCTCTTGCTCCCTCCCTCCCTCTTGCTCCCTCCCTCCCTCTTGCTCCCTCCCTCCTTCTTGCTCCCTCCCTCCCTCTTGCTCCTTCCCTCCTTCTTGCTCCCTCCCTCCTTCTTGCTCCTTCCCTCCTTCTTGCTCCCTCCTTCCTTCTTGCTCCCTCCTTCCTTCTTGCTCCCTCCCTTCTTGCTCCCTCCCTCTTTCTTGCTCCCTCCCTCCCTCCTTCCCTCTCTCAAATTCTCTCCCGCTCGCCATCTACCCAATAAACCTACTCCTCACCCACCTACCAATGGCTTCCACAGTCCCCAGGCCTCACGTCTTTCGCCAACGCGTCGGGAAACGTGAGCGAGGAACTGAGGGTGTGCTTCATCATTGAGGATTCGCAGTCCCTTGTTGCTCAACCGTGTGCGGGTTCTGGCAGCAAGAGTGTTCTGTGTACTCGCGCGTGAGTTTTGTGTTCGATTAGCGTGTATTTTCACGTATGTGTAGATGCATGCTTGTGGGGGTATATGTATAAGCTCCCGTGTATGTGTATATATGCACAGGCGCGCGTGTTCACACATACATATGCACGTATACAAACGCATTTGTAGACACACGCGCACACGCACCCACACATACAAAAAAAAGCACACATGCACTAACAAACAGAAACAAACGAGCAAAAACAAATTGCCTAATTAATTGGTCTTTATTCCTCTGTATTTCGTTTTGTTTTGGGAGATAAACTTTACATTATATATTCTAAACAAATTATAGAAATAATTTTCACACAAGAGAGCGTTACAGAACTTGGTAACCATTACCTAAATGACCCACCTTAAACCTATATCGAAATAAATCTTCCACGATATGTCAAAACAAATCATCCCGTCCATAAACCAAATAAACTTGACTTGACTTCCCTAACTTAGCCTTACAACGTACCTGTCAATGGAGAGGACCACCAACGGAAGCTTTGGCAGCCAGGACGCCTTGTGTGCGGCTGAGGGAGGTCAAGCCGCGACCAGGTTTGACATCGTTAACCTCCAAGAGCTGGAGTATTATTGTAAGTCATGTTTTGACGTTGTTGTTGCAGAATGTCTTTCGACTGGTAGGAATGGAGTGCTGGTAGCAAATAAATTTAGGAAATGCATGGATATGTTAAAAGGCACTCATCTATGTCACCAATAACAAAATAATTATCTAATTCTACTTAAAAAAACACAAAAAATAGAAAATGCATCGCAGAGAGAAGAAAGTCAAACACAAACGCCGTGATGAACATATGATAGCACAAACTTCACTAAACCAAACGTCTATCCTCGATACACTGAATATACCAATAAAAAAACTAAATAAAATAAACAAAAAACTAAATTAAGTAAACGTGTCGCCAAGAAGACACGCTCCACGGTGTAAATAAACACAAAAAGGCCTTTTACTTCGGCAGACGGTTCAGTGAGAGCCTGGACGACGATGCTGTATGAAGTGGCTCCCAAATTAATCGGTTGGAGTCGCAAGGAGGTTTGGCACGATGGCGAGAGCGTTTCTGTTTCAAAAATTGATATTCCTGTGGTGAGTCGAGTGTATGGGTCAGAGAGGGAGAGAGAGGAGATAGAGAGGGACAGGCAGGAAGGGAGGGAGAGGGAGAGAGAAGGAGAGATTGATAGGGACAGGCAGGAAGGGAGGGAGAGGGAAGGGGAAGGAGAAAAATTGACAGGTATGGAGGGAGAGAGGGAGAGAGAGAGAGAGAGAAGGAGAGATCGAGAGGGACAGGCAGGAAGTAAGGGAGAGGGATGGGGAAGGAGAAAGATTGACAGGTATGGAAGGAGGGAGAGAGAGGGAGAGATCGAGAGGGACGGGCAGGAAGGGAGGGAGAGGGATGGGGAAGGAGAAAGATTGACAGGTATGGAGGGAGGTAGAGAGAGGGACGGGCAGGAACGGAGGGAGAGGGATGAGGAAGGAGAAAGATTGACTGGTATGGAGGGAGGGAGGGAGAGAGAAGGAGAGATCGAGAGGGACAGGCAGGAAGGGAGGGAGAAGGATGGGGAAGGAGAAAGACTGACAGGTATGGAGGGAGGGAGGGAGAGAGAGGAGAGAGGAAAGAGATAGAAAGAGAGAGAGAGAGAACTGAAAAATGACACAGCAAAGGTGAGAAAAGATACCGAATCAGCCACAGAAAATAATACAAAGTAACAATAAAAATAAAACAAACAAACCTATATACCCACAACAACCGATCTCCTTTCTCTTCCCACTTTGCAGAATCCAAGTGAAAAGTATGAAGTCGAGAAGACCTTCTGCTTCGTCTTCAGGAACACGTCGATGCTCGTCACCCAAGAGTGCTTCGACAACAGGACCCTCATGAGCGCCCTCTGCGTGTTCGTCTGAGGGTTTTCTTACCCCACGGGCGAGGCTTATGGGGGTGGCGAAGGGTGGTGTTTATGGTGTTGGGAATTTCATGGTGTATGGTGATTCTTATGGTGATGCGGAATTCATGTTGGTATATGGTGGTGGGGGGGCGTATGGTGGCGGGTGGTGGTTATGGTGATGTGAATCTTACGGTGTATGGTGATTCTTATGGTGGGTTCTGGTGATGTGGAATTCATGTTGGTTTATGGTGGTAGTGGGCGTATGGTGCCGGGTGGTGGTTATGGTGATGTGAAATTCATGTTGGTTTATGATGATGTGGAATTCATGTTGGTTAATGGTGATGTGGAATTCATGTTGGTTTATGGTGATTCTTAAGGTGGTTATGGTGATGTGAAATTCATGTTGTCTATGGTAATGTGGAATTCATGTTGGTTTATGGTGGTGATTATGGTATGTGGTGGCTATGATGATATGAACTTGATGTTGGTATGTGGTGTTTATTATAGTGTGTTGTGATGGTGAAGTGGAATTTTGGTTGGATTATGGTGGTTATGAGGGGATAGGATGAGCATAATAGCACATGATAATTATTATGATCAGTGGTGGCTACGGTGGTATGTGATAGTGGTGACATGTAGTGACTATGATGACGTTATGCTTCACAGGGTATGCAATGGTTATGCTGCATATGATAATGGTGACCTACATAATGGTATGAACTTCATGGTGGAAAACTCAAATTATTATGGCAAATGAAGAGGACATGAAAATGTATTAAGACTGGCAATGCATCTGTATTTTAGAAGTTTCACCTTGTCACCTTTTGCGTCTCACTTTCTCATCCTTTCTTGCATGTATCAAGTTTCATAATTACTAATAAGTATATAGTTAATGATAATAATTACTAATAATTATAAGTAATGATTGCTAATAAGTATATAGTATAATAAGTAAGAAGTCTATATATATAAGCATAATTATGATAATTATTAATAAGTATATTTTACATCTCACCATTTAAATATATCAAGTCTCAACACATAAGATAGAATGACTTACCATAGATTTACAGGTAATTATAATTTATTGCTAATGAGTATACCGACGATTAAGTATTCCAATGCACGAAAACCAGTTGATTTTGGGTGAAAGCTTAAGCTGGTTCATAGAAATGTAATCCACTTGTTAGATTGGCTTGCTTCTGTTTACAAGTTTATGAGTATATATATGGTAATGTCATAAATAAAAAAAATGTCGGAATTTGGAGTAAGGATTCACGAATCCTTTTCAAGTGGATTCAAAAGATGTGTTGCCCACCTTAAAAAAAACAGGCTAGTGTTTTTAACTAAAAATAAAATGGATGTTTGTAAGTTAAGGCCTTCATGTAACCATTTGCCTCTCAAAACAATTCACAAAACTGACTAACTTCAAATTTTGAATGCATCTTTTCCTGACCTTGTTTCACTCTAGTTTAGATACATCTGCAATACCGTACATAAGAGAATGTCTTTTCTGAGACCGTTCAGCTTGCTTCTGATGATCGATCGTGTGTCAGTCTGCTAACCTAAAATGTGCACGTCTATTTTGCTTCTCTTTAATGTAATTCTAACCTTAATTACGAATTCCGCCAAAATTCTTGTTTTATTCTTAATTGAAAGAATATATTTGAGGTCCTAGTTTTTTTCTGTTCATGGAGGAATACAATTGGAATCTGATTATCAAAATAATGCATTTACATGATGATTTTGTCTAGAAGTGAGCAGAGTTCATTGTGATAATAGTTGAAAATAAAATGAATGAGAGCGAATAATTTAAATCTTGTGATGAATATTTAATGAAACTCATCAGATATGTAGCTTGCACTGTGAAGTAGTTTGGTCTCATTCATACATTTTGAAACATCTGTCTAGCAGGCATAATGAAACGCTTATCACTGTTTTCTCTTCATTTTATATCAAAGCGCATGTAATCGACACTTTATCGCTATGATACTTTGTCAATATAATGCTTTCAAATAAACCTCTTAAATATCTACCCTGATAAGTTTATGTATTCTGTACCTACGTCAATATAATTTCCATTAATCCATTATCTTTTTTATCGTCCTCTGTGTGTTTGAGATTTGTTGATTATGAATATAATCATCATCGTCGTCGCCGTTGTCGTTATCATCATTATAATTAACTTAATAATATCAATAATACTGCATAACCAAACCCGAAATTTGCTAAAAACAACAACAACAACAAAACGTTGCTATGCGAATCCTGGTGCGAGATTATACAGCAATCAGTCACCAAGAATACCAGCTTTAGTCTGTATTTACACGAACGATTTCACACATTGCGAGGATTAATTAAACAGCCGGAAGAATACGAATTAATTCTGATCAAAACGGTTTAAGAATGTTCAACAGGTTAGATTATTGTCGCCCACGCAAAGAAGAAAAAAATAATGAAGAAAGAGAACAGGATGAATAATGTAATAGAAACAGATCTCGACACGTTGATAGTTGCTGTTAAAAACTCTTCCGCTTTACGTATATTCGTCAACCTACCTGCTAATCAGTTTTTTTTTTTCATTTTTTCTTTGGTTCATTCATATCACACACACATGCACACATATGTGTACATATATACTCATGTATACACACATACACACACAACACACATTTGTATTGTGTGCATATATATATGTATATACATACATATATATATGTTTTATGTATGTATACATATGTGGAATGTGTAGCCTACCATGCACAAGAATAATTACTAATGGTACGATAGCGAAGAGAGATGTGCGGGACGCGAGAGTACATTCTGGAGAAGAGAAGCGACCGCACTGACAGAAAGTACGTGCAGATGTGTTCCTGAATAAACCCCCTAAACCTAGCATGCCGTCTCTCATTTAGCCATCTCACAAGACGCAGTGATTCGGAACTATGACGGGACGAGAACTAGGAAGCTGTACAGAACAAATATCGATTACAGAGCTGGGAAATGCCTTGGGCGAGCCGGCCAGAGTCACCGATTGGAGCACAACAATGAACGGCGACTTGCACCAGACAAAGCCTGGATCCACAGAACCAAGGTATGGCTATGGGCAGGCAGACGAACATGTTATTTTCTATCGCGAGTGCACTAGTACAAACACGAGATCAAGACGACCGTGTGTGGTGCTAGAAAAGTGCAATGTTGGTGTCGCTTATCAGGCAGGCCTATCAACACGGCGACGCGACGCTTGGTGGAAGAATACCTTGCAAGTGGCAATGTGAAGAACCCGGTGCAGCGGATTAGGCTACTGTGCATGAGTGAGCCTCAGCAGCTTTTAGACTGTAAATACAGTGTTTCGGAGTGGTCGTCATTCAGCATTCAGGAAACTTTGAAAGCAGTCGAAAAGCACGCATTATGGAATTAACGGCGCTCTGAAATCCATAGAAGTGTGATTTTGAGTGCCTTGGTTGCTCATGTGATTTAAATGCATTGATGTTAGTGAGATAAGTGTTGTCAGGCATTGATGAGTGTCTGTTGAAAAGGGAAGTGTATATGAATTACAAGAAATATGTAGTCATGAACAAATTGTGAGATATATGTGAGTGACACGACAGCGTTGAGAGAGAGGCATAGGTGTGGCGGGCTGCAGTGGTTGAGGAAGAGGTGGAGGCAGAATGTGCCACATTAGACGTGTGTCCAGCTGGACGTCCAAGTGTCAGTGAGAGGACACGGGCATCTCATCTTTGGATTGGCAGGTGGCATGGAAAGGATGCAGGGTGTCCGGTGGCAGACCAGACATACAGGAAGTGTGGGAGATGTGGACACTTTGCCAGGTTGTACAAGAAGAAAATGGAAGCAGCACCATCCCTAGCCTATGGAGCGGTACTGGCTGTGTCAGTTGTGACCCCTCACCAGCGATAAAGGTTCGTGTGCGGAAGATGGATGACACAGAATACATGGAATTGATGGCAGTGGCAGACAGGAGCTCTAGTGTCGGTAGCAGACCTGGTACTTCTCAGAGGGCTGAAGATGCCTGTGAAGTAATTATTGAGCTTCATGCTTTAAATATCTCTGTATAACAGCAAACTCAAACAAAAATGTGCAAAAGATCTTTGTAAATACTTCTCGTAGTGTAAATACTTCTCGTAGCTGAACCATAATCGATCTAGTAAAATGATATTCGTTTTTCCTCTTTGCCAGAACCAAACACTTATTTTGAATAAACAGAAATCATGCTACATTAGATTCTTCTTTACAGAATGCATAGATGCTTCATCATTGTGTGTGTGTGTGTGTGTCCACGGAAATACGAAGTCACTGCTTAGTGACGAGTTATAAAACAGTATGTTTAATTCGTTTCGGTTATTCAGAATGTCCTTTATCTTGTGCTAAAATCTGATGATAGTTTTTTAGCTTCATGCACCGAGGTGAAATCAGTGGACAATTCCCACGTTAAGTGTCTCGGCAAATGCACCTTGAAGAAAGGGGCATTTGGGATAAGTGCAAAAGTGTACGCCTTGAGGTCAGCGCGGCGAGAAGTTCCCTCTCTACTGTCACATATCCAGCCATACAGTTGTGAGGCATTGGGAAGCTAAGGTGAAGCGGCAGTTGGATGAGGACACAAAAAGGGGAACAATCATTCCAGTGCCAACAGATGAACCAGTGGAATGGTGCGTTTGTATGGTATTGGTGAGCAAGCAGAATGGGCAGACTTGGAGGAATGGATGATCAAGAATTGAACAAGTGGAGCAAAAGAAAAACATTACACCAGGACACCGTTTGATATGGTAACTGAGGTCCCGAGGCACAGATTCAAGGGAGTTGCAAACGTGTGCTGGGGATGTCATAAGGTAAAGTTGGATGAAGAAAGTAATTGTCTTACGACATTCATAACACCATAGGGTAGATACCGTTATGTGAGGGCCCC
>NC_091583.1:20829312-20831812 GCF_042767895.1 Penaeus vannamei | reverse complement strand
TATATGAGTATGGGCATTTAGATATCTATTAAATTAACTTATAATCACCAGTACATACTGTGAATAAGGCTAAACTTGTATGCAGCCTAAACATGTGTTCTAAATTATTGTCAAATACTGAGGTCGTGATCATATTGATCCCTGTTAACACAAGAGCTTTTACGCTATTTTCCAGTTTCAAACCAGAACATTTTGTTTGGATCAGGTCTATCAATTCGGTGTTCAAGCTTCTTCAATGCAAATAAGACAGTTTACGATTGTTTAAACACAAAGCAACAAGGCAAAGGAGATCGGTAATAGCCGTACATGGAGTAAATACCATTATGACAACTCCAAAAAAGAGCACTAGAAGTCAAAAGAAAATCAGAGAAGACGACATCTTCGCAATTAGCTTTGCAGAGACGTATTGTTAAGATCCTGTGTGGTTTTGTCCCACAAATGAATAGAGAAGAAAGAGAAAGTCAAGTACTGGGAAGAATTGGATGGCGAGCGAAGAAGTTCCCGCAGCGAAAGTTGTGCATCGGAGGTGATCTTAACGGTTTTAACGGAATGATTTGAAAATATGCCGGGGAGATCTTAGCAGACTCAGCGTGGAGTCACGAACTGCTGGTAGTGAACACGTTCTCCAGCAAAGGAAGCACGTTATAACATATAAGAATGGAGTGGTGAAGTCATTAATCGTTACATAATGACGAAAAGCTGTGGAAAAAGCTACATCAAGCTGCTAAGTTATTCTAGGAGAAAGCGCTGTGTGCTATAAGTTTCATGACTAAGATGTCCTCTCACTGGGGCTCCCACGAAAGGTCATATCTATACAGAATCTGGTAACTAGAAGAATATATTTAGAGTGTTATGCAACAAAAAGAAAACCAGTCAATCAAAGGATGTACAGAGTAGAAATGCAACTGATAATACTGTACACAGTTATAGCTTTGCCGCTTATCAACCTGCAAAACAAGAAACACGAAATGCAGATGTGGTGAGTATGCAGATATAAGAAAAACTTAGAAATTATAATGATAGTTCTAATGACTATAAAATTGATAGCAATTATCATAATTATATTAAATACGATATGGTATACAGTAACGGTAAAGAGTCATGCGATATGCAGAAGAGGCTTTTAAATGCATATTACGGGAACGGAAGAGGCCAAGGTGAAGTTGGTCAAAGAGCTGTGGATTCGGCAACGAGACAAAGAGACCGAAGTAAAATATTATATCAAAAGCGGCTCAATATGAGAAGAAAGATTTGGTTGAAAGGAGGAAAATGCATTTTTCATCATCATAGATGTGGAATATTAGCATATTTCTATGACAGGAAGAAAATACGAAGTAGACTAGTATCTTTGCAGAATGTCTATACTCGCGGTCAGGCAGGAGCAACAGAAGAAAGATGTTTTCAATTCATAATGCAATACTTGGATGACCATGAATAACCAAAAGAAAACATCTTTGGATTTGCCTTGGATGGGGCTAGCAATACTACTGGCATCCACAATTCTCTCATGAGTCGGTTGAAATCAGAAGCAACAGGTGTAACAGTCATAAAATTCTTCAGCCATTTTATACATATTTTTTTCTTCACAAGTCTTGAAGTGTCTTTTGTCGTAGGTGCGAATATCTGGCAAGAATAATATTCAGCCACTTCTCACACAATGCTATACGTATGCGCCAATTTCAATATCAGACAAGAAGGCTTTCTTATCATGTAGCTGTAGAAAAAATATTATTAGTGGCAGCCTCTTCTGCTATAAATTTCAAACAAGAGCCCTGAAGACGACTTCCACTGGACCAAGAATATTCTCGTGATTCTCAATGATCATTATATGAAACTGTAACTTCACACATGAACTGTATTTTTACAAAAGTTAATAATGTCAATATATTTTTTTTCAACAAAAGGGGCCCATAATTCAAGTTTTCTATTAAAAAAAGAATGTTGACTTGTATGAAGAAATAATTAAATAAAAGAACGTTGTATCCCAAAACCCAGAAGACTTCTAAATTTCACACAATCAATTTTACCTTGGATCCGATATGTATGGCCTACTATAGCTGATGAATACCGGGAAAAGGGAAATGCTGCAAGACTTTTCCATAAACTGCATGATGGGAAATTAGAATAATGAAATATGCAAGATTTTTTGGCTAGGATTATTCTTGATGAAAGGTCTAGAATATCTTTATTCATTCCCGAGAATAAATGTACACAATCAACAACAATTAGATGATGAATGGAAATCGATTGAAAATGTAAGCTTTCTATAAAAAAAACAAACCCTGAGGAATTCTTCAATGCAATAAGCACGTTCATTGCATGAGCTGGGCCGATTTCTTCATAAACTTTATCAGGCTGATAACAAGAATAATCTGGCGGAGACGCTTTAGGAGGAGGGTGCCAACTACAGGGACCTTGCATGGAAGAGTTAGCAATTAGTTGGTCTTAGGTTCGTACTGTAAAGTATGCTTTTTCATTATAAAAAACGCAAAAAATGTTA